>NW_012267264.1:2371625-2395568 GCF_000151885.1 Dipodomys ordii
AAAAAAAAAAAAAAAGGATGAGCTGGAATTTAGAGGTCTTTTGGCCATCAAATGATTGCTATCTCCAATTGCTTAAAGACTTATTTTATTCATATGCCTTTCCATATTTTTTGTATTGCTGGTTTTTCTGGCCCAGAAATTACTGTCATGCTTACTCTTCACTCTGGTTTGACCTCTGTGCATACCATTATGGAAATCAATGTTGTTGTTGTTTCTTTAATGATGAACAATGCTGCAGAGACCCATCCTTAAACATCTTCATGAATGATTTACAGCAGGCCTACATAATTACATTGTGTGGACAATAGACTTTTAGTTGCTAAGTTTGAGGAGTGAACTCTCTTTTTGCCTTTCTGAATTATATGCTTTGCCTTTCTGAAGTGTATATTTTTTCCCCAAAATCAATAATGTAAAATCACTGTGATAGTGGTGAAGAGACTAGAGGATTTTGATCCATCTATGTTGCTTTAGTTTTGACTCCATAAGTACTGGCAAAGTATCTGGTTAGGCTTAATTGTGGTCATGAGTGGTTGTAAAGAGTGTACTACTGAATGAATGATGCCTTTCCTATAGCACTTTGAGATGAGAACATAGATCCAGAGTGGACAGTAAAATACATGTATCAAGGGCTTTTCGAGTAACAAAATTTAGAGTGATGACTTATTCACTTCCTCACGTGTATTACAAGTCTTGTGCTACATCCTGGAGTGGTGCTAATGGAGGAAACAGACAGGGCCTCTGTTCTCCAGAATCCAATGGGTACCACCTTGCTATTTGCTGAGCACTGTTTACATGCCCCGTCCCCTTACCTTTACTAACTTTAAATCTTTATGGTCATATTATGAATCGTGAATCAAGAGCTGAACCAAGTAGCTGTCTCTGTAGCATTGAGCTGTAACTTCCACACAAAAGTCCCTCATAACCAATCAGTATATACAGTTTTCAACCTGGGAAGTGAAGGAAGGATATAGGATGCTATAGGAAACTAACTGGGAGGAGTATGAGATGTGAATTCAGAGAAGGCAGTGAAGTGGGAGTACAAGAGAGACGGGCTGGTCTAAGAGCTTAGAGTACTCCACGTTGTCCTGAGTCATGACCATTTCCAGGTAGCCTCCATCTAGTCACTTCAATGCTCTTATCTCTTTCCAGGATGTACCATTTGCCTCCGTTGCCTTCCCTTCCTATACAGCTGTGTACAACCTATCCATGTTTTCTTTTTTTTTCCTTTGAACTGTCTTGATTCATTCTCTGCATCCTGCTAGGGAAGCGTGTGGTATCCAGGGGTGATAATCAGGGCCTTGTCTTTCTACCCTTGGAAGGGTGGGTTTTTCCAAGAGGTCACAACACATCATTTCTTTAAAAAACAATCCTAAGCTTCTTATCATCAGAGTCATCCCTACCCTGGTTTTTATCTTTATAGATATTGATAGGTGTTACTGTCTGTTAAATTCTGATAGACTTCTTAATGACTTGCTTTTCAACATTGTATAACTCCTTAACTTGGACTGTCTCATTGTCTTTGTCTTGTTTCATAGCCAGTCTGGTCATAGCTCAACATTTTCAGGATTCTTGTCTCCACCTGTTCTTCTTGTGTCCCCCGTGTGTATTGTACAGATTCAGTTCTGAGAGTCTTTATTTCCTCTCCTTTATATGACCTGATTCTATTCCCTCCTGCCTGGACACAGGCACTGGTCATTCTTTTCTTACATATCATATCCTGATACATAAGACCTATATCTCTTCAAAAAAGTCATTTAAAAATTACTCAATTCATTAAACTGCATCCCGAATATATAAGCACTTTTTGTAATTATTTACATGATACCTTTAGAAGTCAATACTGTACTTCTGTATGAATGCCTGCTTATTGTCCCCAGTTAGAGGGTATACACCTGTTTAGGGGTGAGAACTATGCCTTTTCTTTGCAGAACTCTCTTCCACAGAGTTCTACATGTTGATTAACTGAATATTCAAACAATTCCTTAATAACTAATGCTATGTGAGTTCTTTATTCAATTGTCTATAATTTTTTTCTGTGTGGTGCCAACCTGGACATTTTTGTCAGCCAAAATTATTTGATATTAACTAAGGATAAACAATACGTTTCTTAATTGACTTTTCCTTTTTTTCTTTTTTCTTTTGGTTAGTCATAGGGCTTGAACTCTGAGCTGGGGCACTGTCCTTCAGCTCTTCTGCTCAAGGTAAGCATTGTACTACTTGAGCCACAGTGCCACTTACCATTTTCTGATGTATAATTGGAGATAAAGTGTCTCACAGATGTTCCTGCCCAGGTTGGCTTTGAACCATGATCCTCAGATCTCAGCCTTTTGAGCAGCTAGGATTACAGGCCTGAGCCACCAGCACCTGGTAATTGACTTTTCTTTTGCACTTTTGACATTGAGAGTGTTAGCCTCTACATACTAAAACTCCAAATGAATTTCTACTGCCCTCAAAATAAATGTACAAGCCAAGAGGCCAGGTGTAACTGTAAGCACTTTGTAGTGCTGATGCTTTGGGGTTCTGAGGAGTTCAAGACCAGTGTAGGCAACATAGTAAGAACCTAACTCAAAAGTAAAATTCAAATGCAGTACAGAAATCAACATTGCTAGCAAATGCTCTGTTATCAGAGCTGTGCTCCTAGTCTCTCTTGATTTTAGATAATTTTTTAATAGGGTCTCACTTTTGTCTTTGAGGGGGTCTCAGATTATGATCTTTCTACCTACAGCTCCTACATATTTAGAATTACAACTGTGAATCACCATGTTTAGCTTGTGTGTTGCCATGGGACTCTCATGGTTCAAGGCTGGCCTCTAATTATGGACCTCCTCCTGATCCGTATCTTCTAAGTAACTGGAATTACATGAGTGAGCCAAGAACATAACAGCAAAGTGCAGCCAAAAAAAGTAGGCAACACATCAATGAGCAAACATACCAGTGTTGAGGAAAGTAGAGAACAATCTGTAGCCCTCTATTTGATGCTCAAGAGATTTCTCTATTGGAAAAGTTGACTATAATTAATGCCTCTCTAAGTTTAGAGGAGAAATTAAAGATAGTTAAAAGGAATAGTTTCAAAATGAGTGCAAAAGTCAGGCCTTGAAATTGGTCGTGTTGCTCAATAGTTATTTTCTAGTGAGACAGAAAGAGCTCTCATAGCAACTGTGATAAATTATTAAGCATTTGTAATTTATTCCACACATGAGAGAATAATACATTACAATGTGAGCTGATGTCACTAAACAGTGCTGGCAGGAGCATTTGTCTAGATTTTGTGTGAGATTGTCTGAGGGAGCAGCAAACTCATTAGGAACTCAGATTTTGGGGGGAGACTCTGTTTTCCTTCTTATAAGGTTTTTTTCAACTTCAAACTAGAAATGAAGAATTGTGCACAGATACTTACACTATGTAAGTGTCCCAGTAAGACATATGCTTTCTGATATTAGTAGGGCTATCTCCAGTGCATTCCAAAAAATGTAGACAGCAGAACTTGGCTCCTTCTGTTTAAAGCAAATGTTTTATGAAGCCTTGATAAATATATATTTGGGTTCTTGACTTTTTAGTTATCTGTGGCTGACATGAAATACTATTAATCTGTTGTTTGTTAGCCTGGTTACAAACTGCATTTCCTATTATGCTCAGTGTTATTTTATAAGGAATAATTCACTCTAAGCATGCAGAAGCATGCCTCAGGTAAAGATTAATTCATAAAGCCTCTCGATATTACCATTTCTCATCACTTCTTTGCAACCTGGATTTTTTCTTCTACTGACTCAAAGCACATCACTGAATTTGTATTTGGAGGAGAATAAAAAATAATCTTGAATTTTCTTTCCTAGCAATTACAGGAGTTCTCATCATATGCTGTTGCTTGTGACACCTTACAATTTTAATTCATTTCACACTACTCCTGGAAATGATATATTTTTATATTATTCTCTATTTTAACTAATGCGTTTCTCCTTAGATATTCAAAAGTAGCTTTGCTTATACACAAATTATTTTACTGCCCTTGAGAGCTCTCTCTTTAAACTTTAAAAGCTTCTGTCCTGCTGTACTAAGTGGTGTGCATGCTGGAGAGAGATGGTACAAGAGGGGTTTATGAATGTCAGATGGAAGGGACTGGAAAAGCAAAGAACGAGAGAATTCTAGATCAGGCCAGGGTGTGACCAAGGGCAAGCATTCTGAATAAAAAGATCATCCCAGTGTCAAATTGAAAAGCAGAGGCCTTCATGAATACTGACTGGCACTGTTACTTTACTGGCCATGTTTGCATGAAGACATCCAAGCGTCAGTAGAAATCATGGATGCTTCAGCCGAATTGTAGTTTCTTACCTGGTAGATGTTGGAAGGAAAAAAAATAGCCACACACATATGGAATTACAAAGACGGATAGGATGATGGAATTATATTATTAGGAGGAAATAAAAACTTGGTTGAGGACACTCTATTACCATGATCAGAGACCGCACTTATTCCTCATCTGACATTCTGAAACAATGAAATACCAGGGTTGGGAGGGGAGCTCATCATGACCAGAGCAAGATACCTTCTCCGAAGAGGCTTCTGTGGGTATTGGGGGATGCTTGCTCCTATAGGTAATTTCTAACCCATATAGAGCAATTTACTGACTTTTCCAGGCATCTGTTAACTGATGTCAATCCTGTGAGGCTAATACAACCACTGTTCCTCCTATGTGGAGAGGAAGCTGAGTCACGGACAAGTCCAATAACTTGACAAAGATCACACTGCTTTTACCTCAGAAATTGATTTGTGAGCCCAGGTAGCCTGGCTCTGAGTCTACATTCCTAATCAGTGTCATCCAGTCTATATAGCATGGCTCAGTAAGCTCTTCACCTACAAGAACCTTGTTCTAATTAGGTGAGGACAGAGATCCTTGATGCCTTTCTGTTAGCTCTGTCAATGGATAGTCTACAGTCACCTTTAATTTTTGTGTTCTTGTTCAATTAAACACATGAAAGCACATTATAAACACACAAAAGTATTACTTCATTATCTTCCCAACAAGTAAACTTGTCTCTGAAGTTCTCTTTCTTTCTAAATTTGTTTCATTATTTAAAAAAATCACCTGTCAGTATACAATTCTGCTGTGCCCCAAATAGTAGGTATTAGCCACATATGGCTATTTAAATTTATATCAGCTAGAAACTCAGGTTCTTAGTTAATATGGTCAGATATCACATGACCTAGAGCTGTATGTTGCTTCTGGCTACTGTACTGGATGGGGAGGCTCATGGTCATCACCACAGAAAGTCTCACCACTGAGTATACACATAGTAATAGTCCTTTTCAAGTGAGACATCATGATATTAGTTATTTTAGCATTGAACTCTTTCTTTTCCTTTCCTATTTCTTATGGGATCAACATACATTCTCTTTCTTTGTCTCTTTGTTTACTTATGAACCCTCTTTCATTTTATACAAATGGGCTTCTTCCTTCCTGCCCCCCTCCCTTTCTCTTGATTCAACTCCCTCTATACTGAATATGGATGTGCGAAAGCAGCTGCCAGAACCCATTAACTGCATCAACACCTTGGCCTCTGGGCAGTCTGCTTACAGACTTGCTTTCTTCCATTAGCCCGGCTTTCCTGGTCTACGGGAGAATTTTCTGAGACAGTCAAATTAACTGGAAATTCTTCACCTCTGAATTAAATTCCCTCTTGGAAATTCCTTCCTTCCTTCTCTTCCTCCCTTCTTTTTGTAAAAGTTCCTTCTATCTACTTGTCTATTAGTGGAGGAGAGCTCACGTTTGAGTCACATGTCAAAGGTGGTATCTGGTATTCTATTTAGTAAGTCACCCAAAAGTACCAATTTCATGTAACTTCCATGCCAGAAAATACTTTTAACAGTATCTTGTACTTTTCAACAGACTGAATACCTAGGCATGTATGGAAGATATTAAAGAGCAGTTTTTAAAGGTCATAAAGAAAAAAAAAAGCCCAGGATGAAATGCTTGATGAGCTCCTATCACTTGCAAGACATTGAAAAGATTAAATCATTTATCTACTTACTAATCCAACAAGCATGTATTTATTATTAAGCATGTACTTTACAGGGCTCTGATATCCTAGAGATAGAAGCATACCTCTCTTTAAGGAGAAAGAGGCTGATTGGGAAGATCACAAGCTAAATACACAGTCACAACTCAGTGTAATCAATGCTCTAGTGAGAGATTTTAATCTGTATTGGTGGAACCATGGAAAACTCACCGACAATGGGAGGATGAGGAGTCAGGAAAGAATTCTGGTGGGTGAGTCATCCTGATAAAGGCTCTGATGCATACCGATGGTACATACCCACCATGGATATAGAATTAATGATATCAGTAAGAGAAAATATTGAACTAATCTATCAAGATTTTCATATGTCATGCCAGAAATTCAGACTTTTTCCCTTGAAGATAGAAAGGGGCAGCAGGCTATTGCAGTACTTGAACAGGAGACTAGCCACCACCATCAGATTTATATTCAACACCACACAAAATACCAAACAGTGAGCTAGAGACAAACCTGCTGGAGAAGACTTTATTGTAGTGATCAGGGTGAGGGAAAAGGAAGGCTTGAACTAAGGCTCCTGCAGAGAGGACAAAGTTGGATAGGGCAGATGTAAGAGGGATTTTGAGTTTGAAACAACAGAGCTTATTAACACACTGAATGAGGGCAATTAGGCACAGTGAGCAGCCTAGTATAATTGCCATATTTCCATCAAAGTTACTGCTGTAAAAATTTCTCTAAGGGCAAAAGACTAGGTAAAAAGATATCTGTAGTCCTTTTATAGATCTATGAGTCGTAATTCAAAATTTTATTAACTTTCAAGTCTCCTGAGAGCTCTACTAATTATTACAAAATGTAATAAATCTAACATAGAACATCTATATAATATATTGGGATAGCATTGTTCAGATCTTACTCTAGAGCAATACTAAGCATTGATATTCACTATTGGCAAGGCTTCTGTACAGTCTTATATTCCTGATGAGGCATAAATTGGTTTAAATCTTGGGAAAAAATTTGGTACTATGTACCAGAGGCTATAAATATATTTACTTGACATGAAATTATATCAAAGACAAAAATAAGAATATGAGCAAAGAGCTTTATCCGGGAAGTATGTATTATAGTATTATTTAGACCTGTGAAATATTGAGCATGATCTAAATGTCCAATAACAAGGAAAAGTAAATAGAATTCATTCTATCAGTTCTACAGAAGATGTGGTAAGTGGGAGAAATGATGAGTATTAAGTGTGCTAACATTAGATCAAAATCCAGTATTCTTTTGTTTCTCTTGCAATAGCATGGAAGAATACTTTTAATAAATGTTACTCTTAGTGGCAAACCAAACTTAAGCAGATATATGTCTAACCAGAATAATTGGTAATGGTGATGTGTGATTGCCTAAAATCAATCATACTATTTATAAATACTAGCATGGCAAGATTGTGGCTAACCTTTTCCCTCAAGTATTCTCTCCTTTAGAAGGTATTCTTTGAATTTTGTGCTTTGTTGACAAAATGTTAATCTAAAATTTGTAAGCTGGGCACTGGTGGCTCATGCCTGTAATCCTAGATAGTTAAGAGGTTGAGATCTGAGGATCACATTTTAAAGGAAAGTCTGTGAGACTCATTTCCAATGAGCTAGCAAAAAGCCAGAAGTGAAGGTATGGCTCAAGGGGCAGAGGGCTGCTAGCTTTAAGCACAATGTTCAGAGATAGCACCCAGGACCTGAGTTCAGGCCCTTGGACTGGCACACACATTTGCATGCACACACAATATACAAGTAAAGAAAAAACAAAAAACAACAATTTTATTTTGGTTTCAAGATTGTATTGTTTAACTGTTCAGCTTTCCATAAGATTACATGTTATTATCTTTCCCAAATTAGAAGAGTTAGATATTTAATAATAGAATGTTTACTAATTTTAGTACTGCATTCTGCTTTCTGAAAATTCATTCAGCATAAGTTTCACAGAAGCCCACGTACACTTTTTTGAGCTATTTAATTTTTTTCACAGTTTTATGCTTTTGTGTTATGGCACCCATGCAAAAATAAATTGAATCTTAACCAAGCTACAGGAAAAAAATTAAGAGATGTATATTATCAGCTCTTAAAAATGATGAGCAGAGTGCTATGTTGGAGAGTTTTTCATGCTTTATAACAATTGGAAAACAGGAAGAAGTGATCTTATTGCTGAAGCCTTGTTTTCTTGGGTGGCTTTCCATTGAAGCTGTCAAGAATGTCTTCCTTTCATTCTGATACCCTTTCCCTTTCGTGCTTCTCTACCTTCTTTGCCTAGTTTTCTCACCTAAATGATGGGCTTGCCTATCCAAGTCCCACAGACACTCATTAGAAATTACTTTCCTGGAGTACAGTGAATAATATTGATGGAACTGGATTTGGTCCATCTAAAAGGATCAATAGAGCCTCCTTTTCCTACTCTTCTCTTATCAAATGTATCACATAAATTCTAAGCATTAATTTCACTTGCACAATATCATGTCCAATTAGAACCTGATAAGAACGGAATTGTTACTGCTACCATCAACACCCAGGATGATTAGTTTCTTTTTTCTAGAAAGGAAGGAAGGAAGAAAACAGGCAAAATCAGCCTCGTGAGGATTACGGATATGAATTGCAGGAAAGTGAAAAAAAATCTTATCCAACAATGTGACAGCCTAGTTTCATATGTCACTATATCTAAGATATACATGAGACCCAGAGGGATTATACAGTCCAGTCTCTGTTGGCGAATGATGTAATTCAGGAAAAGAATTGAACAGGTTTTGAATCATGTGATTGTTCCCAATGTTGTAATGCCAGTGATGTTACAAAATTCCTGATAGCTTAAGTGAATATTTATTATTTCACAATAACATGAAGGAATGCCTCCAGATGCAGGCCTTTTAAATGCTTTCATCATGTGGTTCACACATTTTCTGAAAATCAGGATCTGGCCAGTTTCTATTCAGAGCTTGTTACCAGTATAGTACATATTATATATTATATATTATATATATATATATATATATATATTTCATCCTCATACTCTGCCAGCAGTATGTGTACCTACCAGAAGTATGTGTACCTATTCAATTTGTCTAAGCACAGCAAACCTTTCTCACCTCTCTCTCTCTCTCCCTCTCTCTCCCTCCCTCCCCCTCTCATTCTTTTCTTGGAGATATGCCTACAGATATGTCTACAGTCCTCTGTTTGATTCTAGTGTTTGGTTTTCCTTTCTCCTGTGTGAGGACCAAGCAGGAAAAGGGGCCTCTCATAAGGGGGCAGCCCATTTGTTCAGGAGAAAGAAATGGCTGTAAAATACTCTCTGGATAACTGTGAGCTAATTATTTCCAAGTGCCAGAATGTATAGCTCTTATTAGAAAATACATGATGTATTAGAATCACAGACCAATAAAATATGCCATTCATTTCTTACCTAGGTTGCCTCAAGTTCCAATCTAGATAAGCTAGCTACAATTTTACACACAAGCCTTTTCAAGTCTCATCTCTTCCTAAAACATCCTAGCCAGGGGCACAAAATTGACTTGAAGGGGTCTGGATAACAGGAATTGGTGTCTTTCTCTCTGTGCTCTTCTCTCTTTGAAACACCACTGAACACCTGCTGAGTTAGAACTTTGTGTTTCTCATAGCTGGACCATCAGGATCGCCTCCACCCCTGTCCATGGCTACAGATGCCCACGGCAGCACTTTGTGTGTCCCTCTACCTGCAGCCATTTTGCCCATGCTGCTTTATTCCTTTAGGCTCCTTGAAATGCTTCTCTGAGACTATTTGGGTGATAATCAAATTTCTGTGAGAGAACTCTTTCTTTGTATTATAACAACAAATGTGTTATTAGATGCAGATCATATCAGATGGGCTGCCATTTGTGGTTTTCTCTCAATGGTAGGTATTCTATGTCATTAAAATTAATTATTGCAGCCAACTGACTATCATTCTAGGTTCACTGGAGGTTGAGATCTGAGGATCTCACTTTGAAGCCAGTTTGGGCAAAAAAATTCATAAGACTCTTATCTCCAATTAACCAGCAAAATGCCAGAAGTGGAGCTGTGGCTCAAGCAGTAGAGTACCAGCCTGGAGCAAAAAAGCCAAGTTGAGCGCACAAATCCCTGAACTGAAACCTCAATATGAGCCTAAGTGAAATAAATCAGTTATTGCATTTCTTATCATGCTCATCGCCCTTGGCTTGGTTTCTAATACCACAAAATAGTTAGAAAAACTAAGAAGCAAATAAATAAACTAACAAATGAAACTAGCTAGTGACATATCTGAAAAGACTATTTGGCATTTGGCTGTGCAACAAGTATGGGCAAGGTATGTGTGCAGTGCTCATAACACCAGCTACTAGCTGCTGAGGAGGCAGAGTTAGGAAGATCAAGATCAGAAACTGGCCTAGGCAAAAAGCGTGAAGCCTTATGTGAAAAACAAACTAAAGCAAACAATGCTGAGATTGGGGTTGAGGCAAGTGGTAGGGTGCTTGCCTAGCAAGTTTTCTTGCTTTGACGTATGCTTGATTATATATTCTATATGACATGTATTATATAACAATATATAATATAGGTTATATATTACATAGAAATATAGTATATTGCTATATATAGTATATTGCTATGTATATTATATAGCAATATACTATATATAGTACTATTTATTGGATATGTGATTATATATTATATATAGTACTATATAGTACATATTATATACGATTTTATATTATATATATTTCATCCTCATACTCTGTCAGAAGTATGTGTACCTACCAGAAGTATGTGTACCTATTCAGTTTGTCTAAGCATATCAAACCTTTCTCACCCCCTACCCCCTCTCTCTCTCATTTTTTTCTTGGAGATATGTCTACAGATACGTCTACAGTCCTCTGTTTTTCTGTTCTGATGTGGGCTGGATAGATTACTTGCATGGCTATTAACTCTGACCTTCTTTTATCATCAGAGTGAAAACACTCTCTTTCCTGCATTGGATTGCTTTTTTATTGAGACTCTGGATCTTCCTCTTTATTTTTTCCTTCCTTAATTGAATGGCATACATCTTTCCTAAGAAAGATATACAGGAAGTCAATTTTGTGTGATTTTTTTTGCATGATCAAAATTGACTGTATTCTACTACAAACCATATGATTTATATAGTTCCACTGGCTTTCTGTTCATCCTGGAGCAGAACACAACATTCCTCACAATTCTGAAAGTGTTGCTCCACTTACCTAGAGGACTGGAGGAATGAGATTGTCTTAGCACAGGCTTCTAAAACAAATGCCATAAACATAACTCTCACAATCTGGAAGCTGAACGTCCAAGGTCAAGGTCCTAGGATAGTCAGGATTTTGACAAGGGCCTTCTTCTTGACAGGTGGCTGTCTTTTTACTGTGTGGTAGAGATAGGAATGGAGAGAGTGGAGAGAGGGATGAGGGACAGGGCAGTGTCTAGACCTTTTTTCTTTTCTCTTCATAGAAGGACACAAATTTCATGATAGTAGTTCTGCACTCATGGCTTCATCAAAACTAATTACCTGTCAAAGTCCCTAAATACCATCACTTTGGGAATCAGGGCTTCAATTTATGAACATTATGGACACAAACAAATGTGGATATAATATATTGTATAGAGGCAGGATATGCATTTTTTTCCTTGATGTTGAGTAAGAGAACAATCACTGAAGAGTGAAATGGAAGACATTAATGGACAAAGCATCATGGAGATGTTCCAAATATATTTCCCAAGCTTATTTCATTTTTCCTGACCTGCCAAGCAACTTTAGATAATAGATACCTACCACCTAATGGAGGTTCTAATAGACTTAGGAAAAATAAGATTTCAACCTACCAGTTATGCTCTGACTCATGAAGCCTGAATTCATGATCTTGAGTTGGACACATTTTCTTATGTTTCCCCTAGCTCTTTTTCTGTAGGCTTTTAAGAAAACAATTTATTGTACTGTCCGTGGTATTCTACTCTCTTATTAGAACTTACATAATCCACTGTATTCATGGAATCAGAGTATGTGGTATATTCATAGAAACACAAAATGCAAAGGCGATTTGAGGTCATCTTGCCAAGTACCCTTCTTTTTACAAATGAATTAACTAGTAGCAGAGAGGTTAGGTTTCTACTGGGGCTATGGAAAGGGAGTAGGGACTTGCTCCAATGTACAGATGAGAAGATGATACCATGTCATGATAAGTATCTTGTATTTTTCTGTTTATATTCCAGGATTTTTTCACAGCTGAACTGCCTTTCATTTGTAGATATTCATATATATGGCTAAACTATAATTCACTCGTAAAGAGAATGAGTTTTATTTAGGGGTCACTGGAAGAGCTGAAATTGCAGAGAAGATCTCATAGAATTGTATGAGGTAACAAGTTGCTAGCCCTTGCCATTTGCGGTTGTGGTAAGTTTTTAGCTTTGTTCTTACATGATCATGGGATTATGAAAAACTTTATATTCCTTTCTAGGATCCTCCCCTCCCCCAGATCAACAATATAACAATAAAAGATGATAACACACAATACTTTTGTAGTGAAGATATGACAAAACTATTTTGGTTTCAGTGAAAGTTTTCTAGATAATAAATCCTTATGAAGTTTTTGTCTGGCTTGAATATTTTCAGAATTTCTTATAACTGGAGTACAGTTAAAAATACTTCCATGAATTCAGCATATAGATCTATCTGCCTACTACCTCTTTCTCTCTGACTCTCTATCATCTATCCATTTATATCTATCCATCTATCCATCATCTATTCTTTCATAATATCTATCCTCATCTGTCATAATTATCCATCATCTGTTTAACTTATGTATGTATGTATGTATCATCTTTCTATCTAAAACTGTTGCCTTGTGTTTAAAATTTATGGTATCCAGTTAAACATCTTGGTTATTAGTATTCATACTTTGCTATTTCCTCTTCAAGTAGCCATTTTATTGGTTATTTCATTTTTTTCTTAGTATTCCTTCTTTCTCAAGGTGAGTTGTCTGCTTCTTATTGTGGAATTCCATTACTACATAATTTCAAAGTGTTTATTGCAACATATTTAAATTCTTAATGACAATTACATTTTCATGGGAAATTCCCTGTGTGTTTATTGACTGGTATATATTTTTCTGATTTCTGCTAGCTAACTCAAGCATAAGCTCAATTCTGAAGTGTTTTCTGACTTTTTTTTATCCTGTACAGCAACTTTTTGTGCTTCTCTGATCATGCATCTGCAAGGTTGCTGGCAGGAGCCAGTGAATCTTACTCTATTAACGAATTCCATTTTCTTGGTTCCCTGTTCCTAGGCTAACTGTATTATAGTATCTCTCAAATCACATTATAATATTCTACTTGTCTACATGTATTATTTACTTTGAGTTCCTGAAGATTAGCAGGTCTGTGTCTTAGTCAATTTTTAACTTTAGATTCTCATCAGAGAACTCAGCATGTAGTAAGAGCTCAGTTAATGCTCCAGGAGTGATAGCAGTATCTATCCTTGGGCTTTTGAGGGAAAGCAGTCTGCAGGATAATCTTTTGGGAAGATATTAGTGAATGAAGTTTCGGTCTAACCTGAACCAGACCTAAAAGCATTTTTCTCAACTGTTCTCCCTAGTGATATAAAACTTCAGAGTTTACACTTTGATTATTCTACATTTCTTGTTGATGCTATGTTTAATTATGTATACAAGGAAATTTAATGACCAAGGAGACTATTATGGTGAGGTAATAGTAAAGTTCTGTGGATATACACAGCTATTGGGTTCATAAGGTCTATATTTGACTGTTTATTAATTATATGGACTTAGGGAATATTGTTTCATTTAAAAAGTTTTTATTATTTACCTCACTTTTCCAGAGCACTTAGACATTAGAAAGTTGAAATGAGATGTCTAAAAATGGTGGACTACTACTTATCATTGCAGTGTCTTCAAAAATATATCTTCTGCATCTTGTATATACAAGGGGAATAACAAAACGCTGAAACAAGGACACAGGAGGACCCATTGCAACAATGATGTCCACAAGACCCTATATTGCAAATGAACTTTACAACTTTGGGCTGGGGTGGGGTGGGGTGGAGAGGAATTGCAGGGGAGGGAAGGGATAGTAGGAGAACAAGGGAAGGGGTAACAATGCTCAACAACTGTATTCATTGCCTTACTCACGTAACTGTAACCCCTCTGTACAGCATCTTTACAATAAAATAAAATAAAATATATCTTCTATAAAGGAAATTTTCCATTATAAAATTGAACTTGTGTTTGAGGATATCTTTCACTTTTTTTTTGACAGTACTGGATTTGAACCCATGGCCTCAAACATGCAAGGCAAGTGCTCTACCACTTGAGCTATAGGGACTCAAAAGGAATGGAGGAATTCTTTTTCTCCTGACTTTATTTTTCAGATAGGGTCTTGTATTTTTAAATAGGCTAGCTTCAAACTATGATCCTTTTACCTTTCAAGAAGTTGAGATTACAACTTTTGGCTAGCATATGCTTTTTTATTTTTATTTTTTGAGACAAGTTTTCACTATTTTTTCCCCCACACTGACCTCAAACCTTGATCTTCCTGTCTACCTACTGACTAGCTGGGATTACAGACCCATCCTGGCTATGCACTTTATCTTAAGCTCTGACCTTTTTTTTCCCTCCTATTTTGAGCAATCTAATCCAAAACTAATTTTCACAAGAGTTCTTTCAAGAATTTAAAAGGAAGCTACTTTCTGTATAAAATATTCTATTTATTCTTCTCTCTTCTTTGTACTATTCTAATTGAAGGCGTTTGGTACATAATTGTATCTTTAACTTCTTTATATTACAAACTTATAAGCATAGATCAAATACTGCTGTGGAAAATGATCTTGGCATTACCTAGGGAAAATCTTCAAACTACTTCTAACCAGAAGACTGATTTATTTATTTATCTGTTTATTTATTTATTTATTTTTGTTGATCGTGGGGCTTGAACTCTGGGCCTGGGCACTGTCCCTCAGCTCTTCAGCTCAAAGCTAGCACTCTACCACTTGAGCCACAGTGCCACTTTCGGTTTTCTGGTGATTAATTGTAGATAAGAGTCTTATGAACTTTCCTGCCCAGGCTGGCTTTGAACCATGATCCTCAGATCTCAGCCTCCTGAGTAGTGTGAGCCACTGATGCCCGGCAGAAGACTGATTTTTTAAAATGCTTTTAGTAGCTGTTTTGATTCTGTGATGTCCATTTCTTAGTTTTGTTCTTGCTGTGCACTGGTAATGACATGAGTCTTGCTCTGAGGTTCTTTGGATAAAATAATAACAATCTTTCTGCTGTCATCTCTTTCTTCTTACCTTTGCAGTGTCAGCCCCCTTTGAGTATCTATTGAATTGCAAAGTTTGTGATAGATTTTTAACTCAGTTAATAATAACAATTAGAATAAGATACTACTTGGTGCTGAATAGAAGAATGCTCATGGTTTGTAATCTCTGATAGGTATTGATGAGATAATACAGAAAATATCTTACCAGAAGAAGGTATTTGGAAGTGTGTTTATATTATATACATATGTAACAGAGATATACAGATGCTTTGCATTTTCTCTGAATGATAGTGATTTGCAAACATGGATATGTATCTGTTAGATTATTCTGATTTCTGGCTACTTATCACATAACCAATAAATATCCATGGGTATCAAATTTCATTAGATCCTAGAGATAAACTGGAAGGTGAATGCTATGAAACCAGCAGCGTTTTGTCTATTGTTCATGGTGGTCACTCATTGTTGGAAAGTATCTGACATGTAGAGTTCCACATTTCTTCCATGATGTTGAATAAATGAGGGATAGCTAAGACAAATCCTCATCTATAACTTAACTTCTTTAAAGGATATATTTCTGTGATAAATTCCTAGACTGGCTTAATAATTCTGAACTGGCTCAATTCAAATTCTAATACTGTGATTTTAAAATCTAGGATGGGTGAGAAATTCAAACAATGCTCATTTTGACCCAATACTCTTAAGACATAATAATTTTCCCAAGCAATGGACTGGAAAATATGAACTTTCCTTTTTTTTCACAAGTTATTCATATTGGGTATGTGGGCATGTAAAGGGAGTTTGAGACTTTCCTGTTATATTTTTGGCCTGAGTATCTGGGACTCTACTTGGAAATGGCAAAACCAACCAAACATATAAAACAACATAAAAACCTTAAACCACTCTCTTAAAATGATTAACATAAGTGCAAATACATATTACATATTTACAAAAACTCTTTAAACTTTGTCAGGTACTCTTTATTTTGATCTTATAGAAAATCTTCCCTGCACATTTCTGGGTTGAATGGCTTGCTGTTTCTTACTTTTGTTCTTTTATTCTCCTCTTATTTACAGTCCACCGTGACTTTTCACATTCTCTTCTCTTCCTGATTATCTTCTTATATATATTTTGATTTCTTTTTGTCCTGAAATTTTCTCATGTATTGTATTTATGTTTCTGTAAACACTTCAAATTTGTAGGTATAGCCGGGCATGCCTGTAATCCTAGCTACTCAAGAAGCTGAGATCTGAGGACTGTCTCAAACCCAGCCTGAACAGGAAAGTCCCTGTGAGACTTATCTCCAGTTAACCACTCAAAAACAGGAAGGGATGCTGTGGCTCAAAGTGGTAGAGTGCTAGCCTTGAGCAAAAGATTTCAGGGACAGCTCCCAGGCTCTAAGTTTAAGCCCCATGACCAGCACCACCAACAATACAGACACACACACACACACACACACACACACACACACAAATTTACAAGCATGGAGGATGATCAACACCTCAGACAATTCTAGCCTGTGGTGGACATGTGTTTCTTGTGTTACTGTAGAACCTTCTGTAGATTCAAGGCCCCAGCAAAGAGTTAGTTTTCTGTGTTTGTATGGGAAATGAAATATGAAGGCTCTCTACATAATGCCAGTGAATATCACTTGATAGAGTAGAGTTGTTTTTTAATGGTTTTAAATTACTTACAACTATCATCTTTTTCAAAGAAAAAACAAAGATGATGTTGTTGTTTTATTCCTTTAAGATAACCCATTTGGAAAGCATCCACTCAATCTCCAGGTGAGAAACTGAGGTACAGAGATGTCATATATGTTGGGAAGAGAATGACTAGGATTTGAAGCCAAGAAACTTGAAATCAGAGATGAGATCTGTAACTCTCAAACCATTCTTTCCATCTGAGCAGATCTTTGGATCTGTGAGAAGCTGTGGCTTCTCTAGCCCAGTATGGACACTGATGCTGGGAGCAAGTGACAGCCAAATCTCTATCCAGAACATTAGCATCTCCCTGAGATCCAATGTGGAGACAGTCACAGAAGGGGTCTGCTCTGCAGGTGCCTTTCCTAGTGCATTGTGATTGTTGCTTCTCTGCTACATAGTTAGATGCTCTGTCTCTCTGTCTCTCTCAAAAAATAAGAGTCCATATGAGATTTGATAGAAGAGAAAATATAAGATGCTTAAGAGTCAAGTGTTTCCATTGAGGGGGTAGGAGGGGGAGGAAACAGTGAACACAGATTTCTGAGCACCATTTTACCCTTTTAATCCATATTGGCAAAGATAACACCTTTTCTTTATAGTGGTGTGTGAGATAAAACTTCCCTTTCACAAAGTGCACTTCGAGCTGACAAACTTGAACAGTTTCATCATATTGCACATTTTCCTGCTAAGTCCCAGTTGTATATCACATGAGGAGGTGAAAATATTGTTTCAAGAGGTGTGATTACACTTATTTGAACCCTAGAACAAATTTTATACAACTGCCACTAAAGGGCCAATTATATTTAGATAAATTGTTATTTAACTTATGTCTCCGGAAATATGTGACAGGATGATACCAAGGATATTTGAGGTGGAGAGCTCATGTGCTCCTCTCATCTTAAAAAAATCTAGTTATTTTGTTTTTCTCATTATCTGGAGATATACTTATAGAAATAACCAAATAGTCAATGACTCTGTCATGTTTCCATTAAATTAAAATGGTCAATTAAAGCAGCTTCTTACAGTGAGACTAAAGTTTCAACCAATCATTTTAAACCAACAGTCTAGGTATGGTCTTCAACAACTGATAAAATGGGAAATTTGTTTGCATATTTATGCACCAAAACCAAAATCTGTCATGTGGATCTATCCAGTCATACAGAGACTTGATCAGAAATATCGAGGGCTTAATTCAGCCAAAAAAAGTGAGCGGGCCTGAATCATGGATAATAGCTGTGTTGGGTTTTTTTCTTTTCCCCTCCCCCAAATTACATTGAATGTTCTGTAAACAGCATTGTAAGTAATTTCATCCTAATAAGTTAATCCTCTATTTCCATCACAGTTGGAACTTAGTGGTATGGCATTGTTTCTTATTTTATTTTTCTCTAATACATCATTAATAGAGATTTTTGTCTTAAAAGTAAGCAAAACTGAAAATTGCATTTTTTATCCTTTTAGATTGTTTTCACAAAACTTTTCTATTGAAATACCAGGGAGTTATGGTCCTAATTCTCTTATCTGTGCTAGTTACAATCCCACTTTTGTGCCGTTTGTAGAGATTGCCTTCTTTGTGTAATAAATCTCTTTAGAAGGCAACTTTTAATGTTAAACACTAAAAGTCTTAATATTGGACTTGGACTTACCCTATCATTTCAAGGATATCATATCTTCACTTCTTGATGAATTTCAATTTATATATAAGATAAATACCCCTCTAAGGCTCCCAGTAAGTGAGGTACCTATTCTCACTTTTGGGACAGTTGTAGGTAGAGAACTTCCAGGATTCCATCACTCTTAAGTACACTCTGGCCACAAAGAGTTGCTTTACACAAGGCTTTCTTCCCTCTTCCTAGGATGGGCACATCCAAGATTACATTAAAGTTCTTCAGACTTCAGAGTTCTTCAGAAATTTATTGTGATGTATTTGCTCACATTGTTGTGGATATTGAGGAATCCACTAGCCTGCCAACTTCAAGTTATTGGTCCAGGACTACATCCCTTGATGTAGTTCGAAAACCTCAGAACCAGAAATACTATGAGTAAAAGATCAATGTTCCAAGTCAAGCAGACAAGTCAATTTCTTTCACGTTTTTGTCCCACCCTAGTCCTCAATGGATTGGATGATTTCAAAGAACACTGGGAAGGATCATCTACTTTACTAATTCACCAATTAAAATATGTCTTCTAGACATATCTTCATAGATATACCCAGAAATAATGTGTCACGAGCTATCTGGACAACCTATAGTTCAGTTAGGTTAACTCAGAAAAGAGTGAACCCTAAGATACGTATTCAAATGTTTTTTTTCCTTGGTGCCTTGGAAGGCCCCCCCCCACAGTATAACCCCTGCTTTCACTGTATTTGATGTTATTATAATTTGTGGAGAGGAAGGGGAAAAACAAATCGTTTAAATAGGGATACAGGTGGACCCATTGCAACAATGAGATGTACAAGTCATTATGTCGAAAATGAACTTTACAACTTTGGTGTGGGGGGTGAGGGTGGGGTGGGGAGTGGAATGGGGGGTAGCAGGGAGGATTGGGTGGGGGAGGAGGATGGGAAGGGATGAGAAGGGATGGAAAGTGATGGGAAGGGGAAACAAAAGAAGAGGCTACAATGCTTGATAAGAAATGTACTCATTATCTTGCCCATGTAATTGTAACCCCTCTGTACAGTATTTTCACAATAAAAAATATGAAGTAAAAAAAAAGAGTGATTATACTGCTGGATATGGAAGTGGACTGGCGTGGCCTTTGTGGCTTATTTTAAAGTATCTTTGAAGGCAGAATTCCCTGTGGTGTTGAGAGTCTGTTATTATGCCTCCTTTCCCAGTTTTACTTCTGTCACAAGGAAGATACTAATGATAAATATCATTGATTGCAATAGGCAATCTTCAGTGAATAAAATAGCTTTTCATTCCTTGTAATTGTGTTATCTCAGTTTGCCCCATCCCTTAGGACCTGGTTAGGAAAGTGCTCTACCCCGTGAGCCACACCCTGAGCTCTATTTGTCTTTTTTTTTTTTTTGGCTTGGGTAAACCTAGGACCATGATACTCCACCCTTTCACCCAAGCAACTAGGATTGTATGAAGTGTACAATGCAGTGCTTATGCTATATAAGATACTATCTTTCAAAAGGTGATAGCAAGACATTTTTTTATTATTTTATCAGTGCTCTAAAATAGTCTTCCTGTTCATGACTGAATATACAAAAATAATAGAAGAGAACTAGTCTGCTGTAAAAATGGATGGGATATATTGAAAACTACCTGTTGAATTTTGTTTAAATAGTTGTCAGGAGAAACCATCTGAAGAAAAACAAAAGTTGTTTTCACAGGAGCACTTTTGTAGAAGAATGTAGCATGCTTTAGGTAACAAATGTGCTAGGCTGGTAATGTCTACATTACATTTCTCACGTTTTTATTTTGGCTCTTTGTAGAAAGTGTTCTTAGGAAACACCAGCATATAAATAGCCAAGGGAGGGAACACTTCCATTTTACAGTGCCTTGTTCTTTTATAATGTGATTTGCTGCATGATCTGCATAAAGACCTTCTAAATCTAATACTTCCACTGTTCCACGAAGAACAGTATATTCAGCATAATTTTCAAGTTCCTGAGAATATACTTTGTCATCTGAATTTTTTCTGTTTTATCAATTTTCATAAGCCATGTTTAAGCTTGATTATGTCTCATTTTTTCCCCCTTCCCTTTGGCAGCATCTTCCCTTGGTAACCTAGACTTAAACCCTAATTTTCAATTCAAACCTTTGAAATGCTATGGACTTTCCTTGGTAAGACTTTTGGAGTAGAAATTAGGAGAGGGCAGGTCAGGAGGTGAATGTAATTATCTATTCCCATCCTTTACCCTGAAGCAACCCTATTTTAATATCATTAGTTTATATTATTATATCATTATGTATTATACTATTAGCATAAATGAGTGACTTAGGACTTCTAAAAGTTCCAATTCAGGCTTCTTGCTTGCTAAATTGCTGTTCTACCATTGAAGCAGACCCCTAGCCATTTTTGCTTTTCTTATTCTTGATTAGGGTTTTGCATTTTGCCTGGGCTGTCCTGGATAACAGCTACACACCAATCCACCAAGATTTGTTGGTTGAAATAGGAGCTTTTTTGTTTTTGCCTCTAACCATCCTCCTCTTAAACTCAGCCTCCTAATTAGCTGAGATTGCTGGTGTGAGCCACCTGTGCCTGGCTAGAATTTAGAGCATTTGATAAAGGATGAAGAATCAGATCATAGTTTACATCTAAACATCATGTTTCTCCTCTACAAGGATGATGGTGCTTGCCTAGTTACAATTGGCATTTTTATTTACTCTGATAGTAGTGTATAACATAGTATGAAAGTTTTCTGGTTCCTCCCAACATTCCTGAGAGATCTATGAATGCTGTCACAGAAATGTGAAAACTAAGAAATAAGAAACTTGGACCCACTAAGGTATAAGAACCCACCCTCAGATCTTTTGACACAAAGTCTGTTTTCTTTCCCACTCTATCTTCTTCCTAAACCTGACAATTAATACATACAAGCTTTTCATCTCTCAGGCTACAGGCATGACATCATTTACCCATGATTCTCTACTTCCCCTGGAGTTAATAATTCTGAAAAGACTGTTTCTAAGTTTGGCCTTGATATTAGTAGGGGGAAAATTAAGATTTGACTTGAGAGATGAATAAACCAATGCCTAGGTCATTTTCTAAATCATGATACCCTGATAAAAGCTAGTTTGAAGAGACACTAGTTTGAGCCCACTGAATTATCCATGTATTATTTTGCCTCTATTAATGAGGCAGTTTTTCATACCCATCTATTCATATTCATCCAATTGTTTTTCTGCTTGACTAAGAGTTCTGTGAAATCAGGACTGTACCATTTCAGTTTCTTTCTCTCTGCAATGCCCATCTCAAATCTTGCAGATGTCATTCAACAAACATCTGTTGAAATCGCTGTATACTAAGATGGTGATAGATATTGGGAATATGGCAATAAATGTGAAAGATAAGGTTCAGTGGTCATGGGTTTTCATTGAAGAAGAGGGAGAGGGAAATATAACAAAACAAAACCCTTACAATTATTGTGGTCATTGCAGTGCAAAAATGAATTGACCATGAGGGAGCTAGGCATGTCTTCTGAGGACATGCATTTACAGAATGATCAGGAATTTCTGATCATTAGACACTAAAGTTGAAGTCTGCCAGAGTCCTAAGTGTCTTAATTAAGTTCCTAATATTCAATAGAAGTACTGTATTTATATAGCTGTCAATTAGATTTACAAGGGACAACCTGCTGGGTTTTTTAAATGAGTCTTTAAATTTACTCTATTTTATTCATCAATGCTTTGCAACCACTAAACCATTAAGCTACAGGTATAGTCAATTATGGGTGAGCCAGGTGATGGAAAAAAAATGTTTAGACTTTAGATAGTTTTGACTTTGAATGTGGGTCTAGCCTCTAGCAAGCTGTGGCTAGCCTGATTTATGTTTTGTCACCAAAAAGATGAGAATAATACCAACTTTAGAGTGCTGCTGTTAGACACAGTGATACACTCAGAGATGAGATTGAGGAGGAGGGATGTCTTGGGTTGTACATGAAGTGTTCAATTCACCTAATTATCTTTAATTATCCAAAGGAGAAAAAATGACAGAGGCTGCAAGGAAAACAGAAAAGAAATTCTATAAAACAACCAGTTATAATTTCTTCCCTACAACATTTTCCTTTGTAAGTGCTAAGGTTTAAAAATTGTTTTCTTGCAGCATTGGGCATGCCTGCAGCATAAAGATGTTCCATGAATTATATATAATCAGTAATCTTTCAGAGTGAAATACAGAAAATGGATGTAAAGGACACAATCTTGGGTGAGGGGTAACATCTTTTCTTTCTAGCTGCCCCAGGAGTTTAAATCAGGAGAGATAGTTTTTTTAAAGTCAAACAGTAGATGTTGAGTTTTATATGGTTAGGCCTGAATGGCTGAATATATTTCATTGGATTTTTAAACCAAAGTCTAACTTAACTGTATGTAATATCCTTTCCTTTATATAACCTCAAAGATTATCTGGAGAATGACCTGTTTGTCACTCCTGATTACATTTTGATATTTATTATGCTGTAATTTTTCAGTTTTCTATTTAATTTTACTCTTAGCATTCAATTATCTAATAAGATTCCTGAGGGCTGTTGATTTTTGAATGTTTGTGGTCCTTCAACATAGTACTCCATGAGTGCTTATGAATAGATTAGTTGTCTGTATTTTTGAAAAATGGGAAGATAGAAAGTGGAAACGAGTTTCAGGGCCACAGAAAGTATCCTAATCTTTTGACTCCAATCACTTGAAAAGTTATCAGTCTCCAGGTTAACAAAATATCCATAAGATGCCAAACAAATCAAAATGTTATTTGGGGCAGCCTTTCTGTAAGTATTTGTTCAGCTGAAACAAATTAATATGTAGTGTCTCCACCCCCCCCAAAAAAGAATACAAAGCTGACAAATACAATGTGAAGTAAAGAAATTTTGAAAAAGTGGAGTGTCTGAAAACATTACAGGATGGAATAGGAGAAACCCTAGGTCTCCTTGGCACAGACCAAAATTTTCTTAATAGAGACCCAGAAACACAACAAATCAAAGAAAGGTTGGACAAATGGTATTGCATGAAATTGCAGAGCTTCTGCATGGCAAAGGACATAGCTAGCAAGATCAAAAGAAAGCCCACGGATTGGGAGAAGATCTTCACTAGCCATACAACGGACAAGGGTCTCATACCTATAATATACCTGGAACTCAAAAAATTAAATCCCCCAACAACAAATCTTCAAAGAAACAACTGCCCAATAAATAAGTGGGCTAAAGACTTAAAGAGAAACTTCTCTGAAGAGGAAAGAAGGATGGCCAATAGACACATGAAGAAATGC
>NW_012267264.1:2396283-2405080 GCF_000151885.1 Dipodomys ordii
TCGTTATGTTGAAAACGAACTTTACAACTTGCGGGGGGAGAGGGTCGGGTCGGAGGGTCGGTTCGGAGGGTGGGGGCAGGATGGGATGGGAAGGGGAAACAAAGCAGGAGGCTACAATGCTTGATAAGAAATGTACTCATTATCTTGCCCATGTAATTGTAACCCCTCTGTACAGTATTTTCACAATAAAAAAAAGAAAAAGTGGAGTGTATGTAGACTTCGGTAAAATTCAACCTAGCTAATTCAAATTTATTTATTTTGGTGCCAATACTGGGGCTTGAAATCAAGCTCTTGCTTAGCTTTCTTGCTCAGGGCTGGCACTCTACAAGTTGAGCCACACCTCTGCTTTGTATTTTTTTGCTGGTTAACCCTAGATAAGCGTCTCTCAGTTTTAGCTTGCTTTGAACCAGATTATCAGATCTCAACATCCTGAGTAGCTATGATGACAGGCATGAGCCACCAGCAACCAACTTAACTGAACTTTTTATAACAAAAATATCCTTGGTCCACCTGTTTGTCTCACCAAAATAGTCACAATAAAAACTTTACAACTTTTATTTCTTCTGTTTTGTAGTCTCAAAATGATGCTCAGGATAGAACATGTCTTTAGTGGGATGCTTAAGTAACCATGGCACTTTAATTAAAAGGGCAATCACATTTTGAAATAGCTATTGTTCTCTGGGGAGTTATTACAGTTTTGGTGTTATATTTCTATAGTTACTTAGTATTCTTACTATGGGTTGTTTTATGTGTGTGTGTCAGTCCTGGGGCTCTGGGCATGTTCCCTGAGCTCTTTTTGCTCAAGGATAGCACTCTACTACTTGATCCACAGCTCACATCCAGCTTTTTGGTGGCTAATTGGAAATAAGAGACTCATGCATTGGGGTGGCATTGAACTGCGATTCTCAGATCTCAGCCTTCTAGTAGACTACAGGCATGAGTGTCCCACATCTCATAACTATTGAAGATTGAATTAATCATCACAACTACTAATGATATAATGATATATACTAATGATAGCAGCATAACTCAATCTATGGATTATAAGTAATTCTTCCTCATGAAAAGCATTATGTAAAGTGTATAAGAGCATTTTCAGTACTGGGATAATTTTGTATGTTCTCAAACTTAGTAGCAAACCTTCAGTACTGTAGCACTTGTCAATCATACATTATTGTCATATACATTTCGTTTCATCACAAACACTGGAGACCAATTATCAGGACCCATTATCAGGTACCAGGCATGTCTTCTTCACATGGCTACCTGTTTTCTTTCCAAAATATAAAGATCATCAGTGAGCTCTCTTATGAGCTTTTAATGGGTTCTCACTGGTTTCAGGATACTGTCTAAATTATCTGATGTCTTAGTCCATTCAGACTGCTATGACAGATTACCATGGGCAGGATGGCTCTTAAGCAAAAGAAAATCATTTCTCATAGTTCTGGAGGTAGAAGTCCAACTTCAGGGTGACATCATGGTTGGATTCTGGTGAGGACTGACTTCCTGATTCACAGAAAGCTGCTGCCTTTTGCTGTGTCTTTACATAGTGAATGGTACCATGACAGTAATTTCATTTATGCAAGTTCAGTTTGACTTTATAAAGACTTCCATCTTCTAATATCATCACAGTGGGATTAAATTTTACTGTATGTATATTTCTTTTTCTTTGTTATAGTTCTGAGGGACAGGCTAAGGACACATGCATGATAGGCAAGGGTTCTATCATTGAGCTACACCCTTAGCTCTTTCATATGAATATCCCAGCAAAATCATCTGACATGACTAATAAATTCATTCTCTTTCTGGACCTAGATTTTCTTTCTAACCTCATCTTTAGTGAATATTGACCATTATCAAACTAGGTCCTTTTGTACCTTGGACTCTGCCATAAACATCTTACTTTTCTCCCTATATGAATTTGTGTTTGTTCTTTAAAAGCCAGCTTTTTCAAGCACTTTGGTTATTTCTTCCTCTGTGCTCACATTCTTGGTACATTTTTTCAATTCTATATTTAATTACATGGTTTAGTACATAGTCCTTATAATAATTTATTGGAATGCTTATCTCTCTGACTAGATTATAACTCCTGGATTACACTGTGCATTCCTAGTGTTAGTCTGAATGCAAACTGTCTAACAGCATCATATAATGGTTGGGTGACTGAAGATATTGCCAATTGTTTGGAAGTAAAAATGCCTTTACTTACTGAAGTGGTTCTACAAATGTTGATTTAATTCTCAGCTGACTAAAAGAAACTTGTTTAAATCATAATGCAATTGAAACCTATTCTAATATTGCTTCCTTTTCTAGTATGAGAATATGTTTTCTCTCTACTTCACAGAAACATGAGGGAACTTCTTTCTTCTCTTTTTACCCTAGCCTATCGGAAACCTTTTCTCAAATTTTCTCTCATTATCTTAGAAGGAGAAGCCAAAGAAGAATCCCTCCCTCCATTTCCTTCCTTCCTTCCTTCTCTCTTTCTTTCCCTTTCTTCCATCCTTCTTTTCTCTTTTCTTCTTTCCCCTTTAATTCTTCTTTTCTTTCTATTTTCTATTCTATTAAGATGTGATTTCTAGCAGGATGCGGGTGGCTCATACCTGTAGTCCTAGCTCCTCTGGAGGCCAAGATCTGAGGATCACAGTTCAAAGCCAGAGAGAGAGAGAGAGAGAGAAAGAGAGAGAGAGAGAGAGAGAGAGAGAGAGAGAGAGCTGTGACTCAAGTGCTGGAGCTTTAGCTTTCAACAAAAAAGCTTAGGGATAGTGCCTAGGCCCTTTCAAAAAAGAAGGAGAAAGATATGATTTCGGCCATTCTGATTTTTATGGTAGAGACATATGTAACTGAGGATGTCATCTTTGTGTGTTGCCTGTGTCTTAATAGCGTTGAAGGACATATGTCTTATAGCATCTGATTAGGCTGATCCCTGAGACTTTCTTGATTCAACCCTACACACAATAAAATGAAATTGTTACTTAATTAGGATCTCACCTGTAAGACATTTTTAGTGTTTCTTATTTATGTCAGTTTTCTTTTGGCTTATGTTAAATAAATCATCACAGACCTCTTCCTTCTACTCTTTGATTCTTAGCTTGTAACTTAGGCATGCTCCTTTCCTCCATATATCTGCAAAAAATGATGTTTTAAATTTGAATAAAAAATAGCTGAACTCATATATTAATGAGTAATTCATGTCACTTATTTAAATGTACATGTTGCCTTGTATACAAACATGATTACTTGGAGAATGTTTTGAGAAAACTATACTAGACTGACTCCTGTGATTTTATAAAGTAGTTAACCTCAACAAATCTTAAATAAATTTTCTTTTTTGCATTCAATAGGTGGTGTTTGCATTGCTCAATCACAGAAAATCCCACGTGAGCCAAGACCTGGTGAATTTGAAAAAATTATCAAACGCCTGCTAGAAACACCTAATGCTCGAGCAGTGATTATGTTTGCCAATGAGGATGACATCAGGTGCGGATTACTTTTCTTCTGTATATAGGATCAGATTTGTCCTACATCCTTTTCAAATATATCTCCTACGCATGTTCAATGTGAAATCTTGTGAGGTTCCACCGGAATTGCTAAGTCCCTTTGCAATTACAGATTGCTTTCTGCAAAGACACAAGAACCTCCTATCTCCACATCTTCAGTGCCTTTAGTGCAAAACCCGACTGAACAAGATGAGATAAATAAGGATGATAGACACAGAGATGGAGCAAGGTTAAGGATAAGGCTAATTAACGTGTGGTACAGTTGAAGTCCCTGCTCTATTTCCTTTAGGAAATGATAAGACTCAGGCAGTTAGGATGATTGACTAATTGTTTAACTGTGACCTATTTGAGTGTGTTTAATTTCATAAAGTGGTTGTCTTTGTTTGCTTCTATTGCTGTAATTAAATGTCACAGACTGGGTAATTCACAAAGAAAACTTTATTGAGCTCATCGTTCTGGAGCTCCAAGAGAGGTCCCAGCTTCTGCTTGTCTGTTGAGGTAAAAGGATGAAGATATGGAGGAGAGCTTCATATGGCAAAGGAGAGCAGCTTCTTGCTCAATCTTCTCCTCTCCTCTTAAAGCCCTTGATGCCATCCTGGGGGCCACACACCCATGACCTCATTGAGTCCTAATTCCTCCCGAGAACCCCATATGAGAAATTAGCATATGACACTGGAGATTTCATTAGTCATGAACTTTGTGAAATATATTCGAAGCATAGTGCCGGTCTCATAGCATGCATAATTGTACTGTTCTGTAATAAATATGTCATGCTTTCTTTCTTGTGATTCCTCTAGGAGAATATTGGAAGCAGCAAAAAAATTAAACCAAAGTGGGCATTTCTTATGGATCGGCTCAGATAGCTGGGGATCCAAAATAGCACCTGTCTATCAGCAGGAGCAGATTGCAGAGGGAGCTGTCACAATTCTGCCCAAAAGGGCATCAATTGATGGTAAGGACTTATTTTTCATTCCACCAGAACTAAAATCCAAAGCAAAACCTGGATATTAGAACAAAATGAAAGGTATTCATTATTGATGACTTTGAACAGAAATTTTAGCTCTGATGACATAATTGTTCTTTCAATAACTATCTAACCTAGCATGTTTTAAAGAATATCCATTAGACCTCTGCTGTACAAAAAGGAACTATAGTTAGTATTTGATATTTCTGATAATTGTGTTTTAATTTTGCATAGTTCCAAGGGCACATTGGAAGGTTTTAGCATATTTGGAGGGAAAGTGCTTAATTAATAAAAATGAAATACTAGGGTAACACTATGATAAATAAATTTAATTGGAGAGATTTAAGCAACTCTGAGAGAAAGAGATCAAAAGAAAAGAAAGGAAGAACCAGAGAAAGAAAGAAAGAAAGAAAGAAAGAAAGAAAAGAAAGAAAGAAAGAAAGAAAGAAAGAAAGAAAGAAAGAAAGAAAGAAAGAAAGAAAGAGGCTATCTCCTGAATATATCTTTTCCAATGGTTTGGACAAGAACTAGAATTCCCACTTTTAACATTATCTTTTGGAGTAACATTATTTCCAGATGATCTCCCTTCAGTATGTGGTTACCTGAGAAAGATAATCCTATAGCCCTCTTACTCAAGGCCCCATAAGATTAGCACAGATTGCTTTAGGGAATCAGCTAAAAGTGAAACATATAGGTCAGATCAATTTTGAAGTGGGTAGAGACATTGGAAAGTTCTGGAATATTGATCCATACTAAGGAGAAGAGATAGATTGAAGAAGAAGAAGAAGAAACAAAAGGAAGGGAAAAGAAGAAAGAGGTGCAGGAGAAGGAGGTAGAAGACAAGAAGGAGGAACAGAAAGAGTTTGAGTTGGTATCTGAATATTCAGAACACCTAGAATGCAATATGAGGCCACTACTTGTAGCCTGGATGGCTCAGAGTAGAGGGAGAAGTTTTGAAGGACAGTAATAGCTACAGGATTCCCTGTTTTTCTCTGACTCTTCTCTTTTGGGGAGAGGGGACATGGTGACTGTTCATCAGTCTTTCTTGGCCATTGCTGTGAATTTTTATTTTGGCTCCCTCTCTCATTCCATAAATTTGCTCCTGCAATGGTCATAGCATAGTTATTCAAAATTCAGTTTGCAGGCAGTTCAAAATGAATTTGAAAGAAAAATATTAAAATGATATCTTTACACTCACATGAT
Organism: Dipodomys ordii; assembly: GCF_000151885.1. Lineage (NCBI taxonomy): Eukaryota > Metazoa > Chordata > Mammalia > Rodentia > Heteromyidae > Dipodomys > Dipodomys ordii. The sequence continues at coordinate 2,401,948 of NW_012267264.1, forward strand.
ACTATGTTGGATATGAACATTACAAGTTGGGGATGAGGAGGAGCATAGGCAGGGGTAAGTGGGAGATGATGAGGGAGGGGTTAACAATGATGAAAAACCAATGTACTAATTAGCTTACTTATGTAACTGTAACCCCCTGCTCATCACCTTTGCAATACAGATAAAATATAATTTTAAAAATGATATCTTTCTTCCTTAAAATAGGATTCGACCGATATTTTAGAAGCCGAACTCTTGCCAATAATCGAAGAAATGTGTGGTTTGCAGAATTCTGGGAGGAGAATTTTGGATGCAAGTTAGGATCACATGGAAAAAGGAACACTCACATAAAGAAATGCACAGGTAGGTAGCCACTGAAATGCCCTTGATGCATTTCTTCTGGCATTACCTGATATATGAGGTGTTTTTCTGTGGCCAATGATGTCTTCTATTTCCTTATGGCTCTTGTTATAGTTTCTCAGCAGGGTAAGCAGGCACAACTTATTCAATAAGTTTAAGTTTGTCTATTGGTTTTTACAGTCGATCAACAGGTTATTTATTGACTCTGTACAATGCATGCAGCATTTCATTTGTCATTGAGTAGAATTTATTAAGTGTCTGCTGGGGGGAAAGCACTTCATTAAGTTTGTGGGAATATAGTCAAATAAATAAGATGAAGTAATTTTCTTCAGGAGTTCCAAATGTAGGGAGGTTGATGGGTCACAAGTGCTTCCCATTTCCATACATTTTCTTTATATACAATATTATTAGTTTCCATCCAGCATAGTATCTATGTTGTAGCACTTACACATTTTGTAATGCTTTGATTTTCTAGAGCAGGTTCTTAAAAATAACAATGATATCAAATGTCCATCTTCAAGTATAAGAATACATTATATTTGTTTTCAGATAATATGACTGAATACGTAAATAGAAGCAACTATAGAATTGTAAAACTTAGCAGTACATAAACCTAACAAGGTCAAGGGTACAAGCTCAATGTGAACATACATCTTTAATATATATTCTGGAAATGAAAACATGGGGAATGATAGTTAAGGAATACTGTTTCTAGCAAGCTAAAAAAGACCCTATAAAACATTAAGGCTGATTTTTACCAACAATCCTGTATGCTAAAAACTACAAATGTTGAGCATAGGGTAAGGTAAGGTTTTTAGAAACCATTCTCTCCTCTACCTTACCCCTTGCCCAGATGTTTTGGTATGTCCTCCTTTCCCTGTTTCACTTCCTCTGAGGTGGTATGTTGAGAAGACATAGAGAAGACAAATAGGTGAAAAATGGTGTTACACTCTAAAGGAATCTGACTTCAGGCTCCTGTGACAAATTCTGTACAGGAGCAGCTGTGGTGAGCAAAGAGGGCTAAGATCCCTGTTCTTTTGCTCACAGTTGACCTAAAATGAGAGTGACGGAAGGGAGCCGGATGATGAAATTAATAGACACAGGCCACACATAGTCTTGAAGTTCTCTCTAGAAATTCCAGAATTGAGGAGTTTTGGCTTTAGCTTACTTTTAGGACAAATAGAATGGGCTCAGAGAGCTGTTTCAAGGGAGAAATTTTCAAAAATATATTTTTTGTGTGGCCGAAGTATGAGGTGGACTGGGGTTCACTTGAAAGAAAAGGCAAGCAGGTCAGGCAGGATTTACCCAGCACTCCTGGGATGGTCAGCTACCACCTGTGCAAGTGCTAGAAAGATAGGGGACAGACAGAGCACGTTCAAAGGATGCTTTAGTGAGTTTTTAATTTTATTTTTTACTTTCTGGTGATGGTCCTAAACTCAGGGCTTAGACTCTGTCCCCTGAGCTTTTGTGCTCAAAGGCTAAGTGCTTTACTACTTGAGCCACTGCTCTATTTCTATCTATATGGTGGTCAATTGGAAACAAGGGCTTTCCTGCCTGGGCTTGCTTTGAATCATGATCCTCAGATCTCAGCCTCCTGAGTAGCTAGTATTACAGATGTCAGCCCCTGGTGCCTGGCTCAGCACTTAAGCTTTATAGTTCAAGTTAGAGATTCACACTGGAGCAGGGGATGGGCAAAAGATGGAGGTTTGTAATGGTGTATTTCTGTCAGGAAGGTCAAGAAAAATGATGATGTAATCCAACAGAATGAAGGGGAACTTGATTTGGTCTAAAACAGCTCCGTAGAATTGCCCAGCAGGTGGCAGCATAAGGTCTGGAACCCTACAATGTGTTCACTAGACATTCAAATGAGGCAGTCATAGAGGGAGATTTGAGAGTAAAAGGCCAGGATAGAGAAGCAATTGCCACATGGGATTAAGAAAATGATGTAGAGTTTTGAAAGAAGAGTCACAAGGAGAAAGCAAGAAAAGAAGCAATGGTGGTCTTGAAAGGGAGTGAGATGACCTGAGAATCGGGCCATCTCCATCTCCAGCAGGGAGGCTAGGTTGGCAGGTCAAGGGCTGTTGCTGTAAAGCCATAGAGAGTTGTGGTTGAGGCACAAGTGTGCGAGAGGCGCCGAAACACCGAGGGGTTCAACAGGAACAGAAGAAAAGAAGTAGAGGAAAAGATGCTGTTTCACCAAGTTTGGAAAATCAAAGAAGGTGGGTAGAGTCGGAGACTTGAGACAGAAGGAAGGGTGTAGATTGATAAGGAGAAAGGAGTGTACACAATTTCAGGTACTTCAACAGAAGAAAAAGAAACTCTTAGGAGAGAAATAGAGAGCAAAGGTAGCGGGAGATCTTGAAGAGACCCAAGACGAGGCGTGATAAGAGGGCTTACCTCGGAAGAACGGGATTTGGTTGATGAAGGAGCTGAGTAAACACACCCTCGATGGAAAAGGGGAAATTTCAAGTTTAAATGTAAACTCTGGACATAGAGAATAAGGAAACTGAGAAAATGCAAATTCAAGATGTAAAATCCAAAATCTCATGGAGGAGTGCTCAGATAGGAAGAAGAAGTGGAGGGGTCTGATAAGAACAAGAAGTAGTGTTGAGAGAACTTCTGAAACAGCGGGGAGAGTAGGGTACGGTAGGCAGGTATTCAGTGTGAAGAGGTCTGGTTTTTTTTAAGTTATATATATGTATATATTTTATTGTAAAGATACTATACAGAGGGTTACAGTTACATGAGTGAGGTAATGAGTACACTTCCTCTTGAACATTGTTAGCCCCTCCAT
>NW_012267264.1:2406913-2439403 GCF_000151885.1 Dipodomys ordii
AGTTTGGGGATGGAGTTTTTGGGATCGTGGAGGTATAGTATCATTTCGTCTGCAAAAAGGGATAGTTTAACTTCTTCTTTCCCTATGCGGATCCCTTTAATGTCTTTTTCTTGCCTTATTGCCCTGGCTAGGGGTTCTAGGACTATGTTGAAGAGGAGTGGAGACAGTGGGCATCCTTGCCTTGTTCCTGATTTTAGGAGAATTGGTTGTAGCTTTTCCCCATTAAGTATAATATTGGCTATTGGTCTGTCATAAATGGCTTTTCTATTCCTATTTTCTCCAGAGCTTTTAGCATGAATGAATGTTGAATTTTATCAAATGCCTTTTCTGCATCTGTGGCGATAATCATGTGATTCTTGACCTTGTCTCTGTTGAGAGGTCTGGCTTTTTGAAGGTATGATGTATGTTAAGAAACAACAGAAAATAAAGAGTGGCTAGTTTAAGGAATGATTATGAGAGAGTTTATACCCGGTAATGCATGATTTTCACTGGGATATTTTTACACTGTGCTTCATTTTGAACTCTGAACATTATTGTTTTTCTTTGACAAATTCAAACCTTACTGTTTAGACAGTAGTAATGAAATTGTACAAGCTTATAAAAAATAGATGAACTCATATATATGTATTCAAATACATGTGTGCATATGTTTGTATTTGTCTAATTTCCTACCAGTTATATGATCACATAATGTTTCAATCGATTGTTTGCAGAACTCATATTTTCCAAGTACATTGAAGCATGTAGTCACGGGCTTAGCATCACTTATGTATAGCACATAGTGGATATTTACTTCCAAAAATTATGTTAACTGAATAAGTCAAGAGTGACTTATTCTGTGAATAAGTGCCAAGAGTGACAACGGATCCATGTTTTCCCTTATATGTGGAAGCTAGGTTTAGCTTACTAACTCATAAGTAAATATGTTGGGTGGTGTGCAAGTGTATACAAATATTTTAACTGAAATACAGTAGATCCAAGGCAGATCTTAAATAGTGAAATTCCTTAGAAAGACAAAATCAAAGTTCAGTAAAGTGAAACCCAGGAAGTAAGTACTTGAAAGGGGTAGAGTGAGGAAAAGGGGTAGACAAATGAAGAGAGAATGCAGACAAGAATCCAATGTATATCCTACAACGTTAAGAAGAGTGAGGGACAGGGCGGAGAGGGAAGGGATGGGTGAGATTGTTGAGAAGGGTGACATTGATTAAGATATACTGTATTCATAAACTACTTTGGTAAATGGCAACTCCTTTAAATACTTAAAGACTAAAAAAGATACAACTGGACTAGTTTGTTGTAGAATATATACTTGGTAGCAAGTCGGCTTTACGATCCTTTGATTTATATGGATGTTGCTGGTGTTTGTAAGAGCTTGATCAATTACAGCTGTTTCTAGTGTTTGGGTACTGGGGCAAAACTGAGTTAGTCAGCATATTTCTGTGTAAATCCCATTGTGGGGGTTAGAAAGCAATAGCAAATAAAGAATGAAATGTTCTGATTTAATTATATATATTTATTGTAAAAATACTGTACAGAGGGGTTACAGTTACATGAGTAGGGTAATGAATAGATTTACTATCGAGGATTGAGCATTGTTACTTCCTCCTTTGTTTTTCCCCTACCATTCCTTCCTTCCCCACCTCCCCAACTCTTCCCTCCCCCACCAACATTGTAGGGTTCGTTTGATCCATTGATTTAATTTTTTAAAGAAAGAATAACTCATGAAAGTTTCCAAATGGTAAGAGATATTTCAAATTATTGATACACTCAGATTTTATTTCTGTTTAGGGGCAAGAGGGAAGAAGATCTAGCATATTAATGGTCAAATATACTTAGGAGGAAAAGTTTATAGAACATTCATAAGTAGAAGGGACTATGGTTTGAAAATTGTTTCAAAAGTTGGCTTTAAAATATTCTTATTTACTGAGTGCCAGTGCCCAAAATCCTAGTTACTCAGGAGGCTGAGCTATGAGGGTCCTTGGTTAGAAGTTAGCCAGGGAAGAAAAGGCCATGAGACTCTTATCTCCAATTAAGTACCAAATGTTGGTAATGAAAGTGTGGATCAAATGGTAGAGCACCAACCTTAAGAGGAAAAGCTAAGGGATAGCACATAGGACCTGAATCCAAGCCCTCGTAGACAGACAGACAGACAGACAGACAGACACACACACAGAGTTCTTTAACTGTTTAGAATGAGAGAAAAATCAAGGAACTCTGAGAGCAAGATACTGCTTACAGCCATAGTTCCCACATGTAGTAGAGCATTGTCTGTGGGTTAAAGTGCTGGGCAAAATTTCACATTAGGTTGTGGTAATCTAAACATAGTTATTTGCTTCCATTGAAGGTGATGTTGGCAATATACTTACATGGGTAAAAAGAGTAATTCCCAGCAATGTAGGGCTTCTGTCTTATTAATTTTCAGGAGGTAGAATATCTTCCAGCAGTGAGGAACATCCTCTTTCTAACATTAACTCGGTCGCAATGGTTTTCTGTGATGATTTTCCACAGCAACTGTTACCCCCACCCCCCTTCTCACAAAAGCTTCCAGAAAGATGTGCTAGCACAGCCCACTTTTGATAGGCTGGCCAAATTCCAAGTGAGGTAATTCCCACCATCCACTTAGCTATTTATGTAGTTATTATTGCTTCTGAGAGCTGCTGTGTTCTGAAAACTACCACTACTTAATCCTACTTAAAATTCCCTTTGTCTTTCTCCAGAAAAGAAAAAGGGCTCTTTTATACTTGTTATCAGTAGCAATGGCTGTTATTTTATAGATATTGAACTGACCTCTCTCTCTCCTTCTCCAGTTCTACTCTCAGCCTGAAAGCCTTCTATCCTCAAAAGCCAGGTACTCACAGACTCCTTTAATACCTGCACCTTCATCATCTGCCTTCACACATTTTTTACAAATCTGTTTCTCTAGGAAGTCTCTTGCCTCAACTCTTTTCCTGTCTCCCTTCATTGTCTCCTTTTTATTCCTTTCTCTTCCTCTCTTTTCTCTTATTTGATGTTATTTTGTCTTCAGAGATATTGTTTAACTCATTGAGTGACTGTCATTTCCATATTTGGCTTCTCAAGTAAAGACTCAGTGGTAAATATTACAGAGGCCTTCCCACACCTGCATGAACTGTTAAGGAAGAGTCCTACCAGCTCACACTATGGCTTTGTCTTGATTTCTCCACCAGGAATTATATAAGTAGCTCTTCTTTGCCAAAACAACATCCAAGTGTGTTGGTACATGTTTGTAATCCTAGAATTGAAGGGTTAAGATGAGATGATTGTGTGTTCAGGGCTATGCAACATAGCAAGACATAACATAATGAGGCCTACATGATATACTGAGAACTTTTTCCAAACAAGCAAGCAAACAAAAGAAGCCATACTTCAGACACAGAACAAGACCACATCCTTTGGACAATCCAATAAATCCAGTCAGTTCTATATACTACCTTAAATCATTCATTCATTCATCCATTCACTTGTTGATTCATTTGAATAACCTACCATGTGCCAGGCAAATGCATTATAGCTATGGAGATAAACAATAGTACCTCCTTGTCCCCCAGGGGCTCACAAAGATTTATACACTTGTCTCAGGCTCTGAAGTACTTTCCTCGTCTGCTAGGTTTTGTTTTTCAGCCAGGGGATGGGAGCATTGCAGCTTAGTCTACATACAGCTGACACTCAGATACTAAATGGTGGTGAGCATATGCTACACGAAATGGCCTATTGATTCTTATTTATGAAGATAGAAATAGTGGTAATGGAAAAAGCTATGCCCAAATATGTTTCTTCCCACAAACAAGCAATATTGTCAGTGAACCAAATAGCGGGCTCAATAATTAGCTTCTGGAAAGTCTGGTCAGTTTATTTTCTAGTGCCAGAGTAACTGGGTCACTTTTTCAGGTACAGCCCTGTCAGTACTCCTCCATTTGGTTCTGGAAGCCTATGTGAGGAGAAAGCTGTTCCTTATTTGCCCCTGACTCATGAGACCCTTGAGAAAGCATTGGATGGGTAGCAAGAGGGACAGATTTCTACAATTTGGTCTGGTGATTCAGAATGAAAGGATATCAGGATGTTCTTTCCAGAATTTAAATGTGTCCTGGCATTCCTATTCTTTGCCCAAAGTAAAACTTCGACAGGGAAAATGAGTTTACATTAGCACTCTGAGGTGGCCTTTGGACCATGTGGTGTTGTTCTTGGGAAATAAAATGCCACACTCACAGAATGACTTCTCTATGCTATTATTTAGGTGCCATATTGAATTCCAATAGGTGCATCTGAGGAGAAAACAGGCATTGATTTCAGACACATTAGATTTTAGGATTTAGAGCCAGAATACAAGATCAAAATCATGCTCTAATCTTCTGGATGAGGAAATTAGAAACCCGAGAAGTGAATTATTAAAAACAATCAGTGTTAGTCTTAGAGACACAACTAGAACCCTGGTGTCTTTTATTTGACTTTGTCCTTGATATTTCCACCCTCAACTTATTTTATTATTTACTCATTGCAGAATATTTGCCACATAGGTGACATTTTATTGTTTGCTCTTTATGATGCATTGTATTGTAGGATTCAAAAACCACAAGCTGTAAAGTGGAATAAAATAATAACAAATTAGCTGTTGCCTAATCTTACACACAATAGTAAACATGTTAATATCCTTCCTATTGATTTTCAGTTATATGTGTGGTTTTTCCTAGTGAGTCTGAAAGAGCACAAAGCTTTTTACATTGTTTTCTGCTTCCTTGCCATTTATGCATAGAACTAGTATTACATTTAAGAAAAAAAAACCAAAAAGGAAAAAATACAACTTGTAAGCTTCTATATCTCAAAGTCCTGTGGCACTGAAATAAAGCAATTTACTTTGTTAAATTACAGTTAGTTCACTCTTTTATCTATTCCTTTAAAAAAATAAAAGCACGCCTATTGCCAGGCATGGGTGGCTCACCTGTAATCCTAGGTACTCAGGAGGCTGAGTTCTGAGCTTTGTAGCTATAAAAACAACCCAAATAGGAAAGTCCATGAGACTCTTATCTCCAATTAACCACCCCCCAAAAACCCTAAACTAGAAGTGGAACTGTGGCTCCATTGGTAGAGCACTAGCCTGAGCACAGAGGCTCAGTGACAGCACCTAGACCCTGAGTTCAGGCCCCAACATGGGCACCAAAGGGGGAAAAAAGCAGTCTGAGGACAGAATCTTTAGAACTATAGTATGCCCACAAATCACTTGAGCTACCTGTTAAGTGCAGATTTTTATTTTGTTGGTCTCAACAGTTCCCAGGTGACCAGGGCCACACTTCAAGAGAATATGAGTGTTCATTTTTAATGATACCAATTGCATCTGAAGCTTAATTAGTAGGATAAATAGTCAACCATACTAAGGATTACTGATAAGCTCAAGGTGTCTTATAGGGGATCATGGAAATAAAACTTTGAGTGCAAATCATGAAATGCCAAAAAAAAGTGCAATCAGGAGCCTGTGTTGTGTATACCAACTTCAATAAGTATTTTGATCAGTAAAGCATAAAGATACAGTAATATGTGTATGTGTTTTCTCGTAAGGAAAGCTTAATTGCTAAATTTAAAGAAATATATACAGCTGCACCTGCATCTTTAAAATATGCAAGTAGATTATAGTTTGCTATGTCAATAGCCAAAAATATTCTGAAAACTTAAACTATGCTTCAAATTATAAGGATACATAGAGTGAAAAACTCAAGGTCTTGTGCCTGGACAGATGTTGGACTTCAGTTTTCCAGCCTTTACCACCCAAATATCTGGGCTATTGTTTATCTCAATGGTTTCATTTTTCAGAAATTGAGGTCTATATGCCCTAGGTGAGTTGTCAAAAGACAATGGAAGATGGTAGAGTCTGACTGGATATCAGATTCTTTTTTTTTTTTTTTTTGTCCCTGTCTTGCTCTGAACGCCTCTTCCCACATAGGGATGAGTTGTCCTTATCTATTCAACTCCTTTATCTGCTAGAGTGGCCTGTTTCCTAATGGCCATCCAAGGTTAAATATTCTTTGTGTATCTCTGTGACTCTTCAGGGAGTCACACTGATTTTCTTGATCTGGAAATACTAATTCTGCTAATTCTGGAAGCAATTCGAATAAACTTCAATAATATTAAATGTTCACACTCTTTAGACAATAATTCAAAACAGAACAATGCCCATTCTTAAAATGCTCATGAATTTAAGAGTCTCAGAATTCCTTTCTGAAAAACAACAGATTTTGGCATTATGGGCATAATTGAGTGTTGAATGTTAATGGGTGATCTCTGGAATATGACACTGAACAAATGAAAAAACAGAAAAGAGAAAAATAGCTAGTAAAAATACCAGCTGAGTATTGTTGAAAATCATTTATTAGGAAAAAAAACTACAGGAAGGCTTGGGAAAATGTGGATGACACAGAGTAGAAAACAAGAGATTGTCTTCCCTCAATTGTAATTTAACACTAGTTGAGAGAATTCAGTCACTCAAATGAAGTCAAACATAAAAAAAATGTAGATGGCTTAGTATCTGGAAAATTTAATATCCCTACTCCCCCCAAAGTACAAGCAGATGAAATACTATGCATTAATTATATGATAAAGATAGTATTTTTAGTAAATATTTTCCCTAGGGTTCCTTTAAACCCATGAGATATGAGAGAATGCTTTAGTTATTATAACAATAAAGAAAAAGTGAATTAACCTAAACTCTTATACACATGTCTAAACAAAACTGCTAACAAGCTAGCTGAGCAAAGAGCCAAATAGGTTAGGATAAGGAGACCTAAAACAAGTAATGTCTGAGTTTACTATGGTTATTTGAGAAAACATCCTAATAACTTGATGTTTTTTGTTATTGGTTAAATTGTGATAAATATCTAACCCTCAAGAAATGTATGATGTATGAAAAGTGTATGCTTTAGAAAAGTGAAGTAATTAGAATGTAGGTTACTTATATATTTTTAGAATTTAACATAAACTTAGTGTTATTTGTCTTTTAAATGAATTTACTGGTCAATAATGTTGACCTGAACTGTATTACAGAGCTGTAGATACAGTACATGGTGCCTAATTTAGTGTGAACTCAATAAATATCTTAATTTTTAGAAAGGTATATATATATATAATTATGTAAATGCACTGACTATAGTCATTTTTGTTTGATTGATGGGTTGTTTTTTTTTTCAGTATGGTATTGAACTCATAGCTTCTCATTTGCTAGGCAGGTACTCTACCACTTGAGTCATGTTCCCATTCTTATTGTTTCTAGATTTCTTTTCTTTCATTTCTGTTGGTCATGGGACATGAATTTTGACCTAGGAGCTGTTCCTGAACACTTTTTCTCAAGACTAGCACTTTATGACTTGGTGCCACAGCACCACTTCCAGTTTTTGAGGAGTTAACTGGAGATAAGAGTCTCATGGGGACTTGAATAGCCTGAGCTGCATTCCACCCGCAATCTTCAGATCTCAGCCTCCTGAGTAGCTAGGATTACAGGTGTGAGCCACCAGTGCCTGGCTATGTTTTAGATTTTTTTTTGTCGGTCATGGAGCCTGAACTCTGGGCCTGGGGGGCTGTCCCTCAGCTCTTCAGCTCAAGGCGAGCGCTCTACCACTTGAGTCACAGCACCACTTCCAGTTTTCTGGTGGTTTATTGGAGATAAGAGTCTCATGGACTTTTCCTGCCTGGGCTGGTTTTGAACCATGATCCTCAGATCTCAGCCTCCTGAGTAGCTAGGATTACAGGTGTGAGCCATGGGCACTTGGCTTGTTTTAGTGTTGGGTTTTTTTTTTTTTTAAGATAAGATTTGGTGCTTTTGCCTGAGCAGATCTCAGACTTCAATCTTCTTACCTCCATAGGCAAAGTAGATGGCTCCATAGGCAAAGTAGCTGTGATTATAGTTATATGCTACCATGAATGCCTAGCTTGATTTTGAAATACTTTCTTTCTAACTTTTGCCCAGGATAGTCTTAAACAATAATCCTTTTATCTAGGTTTCTGGAGTAGCTGGTTTTGTAGGTGTGGGCTACAATTCCTTGCTATGATGCAATAGAAAAATTGTATTTATATTCTTTAAATAGACAACACTTTATGTTTATATGACTTCTAGTGTGGTAACAGAATAGTGGAAAGATCACTTGGAAAACATGATGGAAAATACCAGTTTAAAACATGTTCATTTATTTAGTTTAGGCCTGGTTATTTACAAGTTTATTGCCTCATCCTTCAAGAATATAGATTTCATAAAGACATAGACCTTTTGTTTCATTGCTTCCTGTTTCCAGTGCTTTCAATGGAATTTGGCACAAATCTTTCCCTGAGATGTTCATGGATCTCTTATACCACTCGATTCAGCTTTCCAGCACTGTCTAGTAGGCAACAGTGGCATATCTCATGGACAATTGGAAAGATGAACAATTAAGCCAAATCCTTGTAATGAAATATAATAGGGGACATATTCCAGGGACAACTAGTACAGGATAAGGGAGATGAGACATATCATTTAAGTTTAGATTAAAACAATAAAAAATTTAGGTAAGCTGAAGAACTTATTGTAGAATTACTATTTTGGGTAGAGGGCAAAACAGAGACCAGGAGACAGATGAGAGCAATGGGAGGAACTGAGCAAGTTCAATGTTGCTGTGGGGCAGAGTTGCTAGGAGAATAGGAGAGAAGGAAGAGCAGGAAATGCAAGATTTTGTATGCTTCACAAGGGAGCTGAAATCTGTTTTGAAAGGCAATGAACAGGCACTAAAGGGTTTTAAGCAGATTGGTGACATAATCGGATTTCCATTTTAGAAAGATTATTCTGGCTGTGGTGTGAAGGATACATTGGAGAGGCATGATGCTGGGAGAAGGGCACATAGATATTTCAATCATTCCTCCAGAGATCATAGTGGCCTAGTTCTGATGGCTGTGCTGCACTGAGGAGAGACCAAATACATAGTTAACTATGACATATTTCGGGAGAGGATGGACGAATCATGGTTAATATTGGGAGGGATGGAATGGGAAATCAAGTTGGTGGTTTAGAAAACATTCCCAATATAATAGATAAATGGGTGGAGGAGGGGAAGAGGGTGTGTTTGGGGTACACTGAATTTAAGGACTGTGAGACATAAGAGCTGCTGAGATCTGAGATTGGGACCATGTGAGAGAGAACCAGCAAATGTATGGAGAACAAATGGCAGAAGGCCCAAGGCAGACCCTATCGGAAGTTAGTCTTTAGAGGTTGATTAAAGGAGTAGAATTCCCTCATGCAATTTCTCTGATCATTATCATCAAAGGTTGGCAGAGCACCTATAACCCTAACTCTGATCTTCACCTAGATGGCCCTGGGATGGCTCTCTCACCATGACTGATTGGCTTAAAGTGAGGGCTTGACTCAAGCTGCATCAGAGAATGTCCAATGAGTATTTAAAATAGGAACGAAAGAGGGAAGATCAGTCTCATTGTAAAGTAGGTGGAGTTGGAGACTGTGGGATAATGTGTTTCCAGAAAAATGAGCCAGAAGAATAATACTGACACAAGGACAGAATGGAGGTGATAGATGCAAAGAGTTGGAAGTGTGATCAAGCATTTCATCATGCCCTTACTTGCAGGTATGTGAGATAGTTCAGGGTTCTTCTAATTAACTTTCTTCATCCTTAGCCATTGACCTTGAGTCCACAAACACACAGGATAAGAGTGCTTGCTATACAGGATGCTTCAGAAGATTAAAGGACATGGAATGCGTAATGTTGACTACTTGGTGCACAGGACATATAATCAACACTATTGCTTACTAATCCAATGGAAATTTCCCTTTCCTTTATGTCAGCGCTAGCCAGTAGAACTTACTAATTGTCCAATATGTGACACTTGATTCCTTGAACTGTGGCTATATAAAGTATGGAACTAATTTTTTTTTTTTTGGTCGGTCATGGAGCTTGAACTCTGGGCCTGGGCGCTGTCCCTGCGCTCTTCAGCTCAAGGCAAGCGCTCTACCACTTGAGCCACTGCACTACTTCCAGTTTTCTAGTGGTTTATTGGAGATAAGAGTCTCATGGACTTTTCTACCTGGGCTGGCTTTGAACCGCGATCCTCAGATCTCAGCCTCCTGAGTAGCTAGGATTACAGGCATGAGTCACCAGCGCCTGGCCTGATTTTATTTTTATTGATTATATTTGCGTGTGTGTGTGTGTGTGTGTGTGTATGTGTGTATTCATGTGCGTGTGTGTATGTGTGTGTGTGTGTGTGTGTGCATGTGCTTGTGTATGTGTGTGGGGGGGGCAGTCTAATGCTTGAACTCAGTGCCTGGGTGCTGTCCCTGAGCTATTTTGCTCAAAGCTAGTGTTCTAGCACTTGAACTACAGCTCCACTTCTGGTTTTTTTTGGTGGTTAATTGGAGTTAAGAGTCCTGTGCTTTCCTGCCTAGGCTGGCTTCAAAGCATAATCCTTATATCTCAGCCTCCTGAGTAGCTTGAATTAGAGACTTGAGCCCCTGGTGCCCAGCTATGATTTTTAATTTTATTTAATTATCTCTATAACTGTAAATAACCCCATGAAGCTGGTGGCTAGCATATGCACAGCAGAAGTCGAGGCTCATAGATCTATAGAACGATTTAGTTTCAGTATAACTTGATATAACTTACTTAATCCTGATTGGTCTTTTCTTATTATAATAGTACTACCTTGCTGGCCAATGTTTAATTGAAAGACTAGTTGGCAAAACATTTCTAATCAATGAAATAGTTGGGAAGGTCTCCCAGAACCCTTTGAAAGGGAATGTGGATATTGTTACATTTGTTTTTGGGGCTGGACCTCAGTGGGGAAATCATGCTGAAGACTGCAGGATAGACAAGTGTCAGGAAACTTAATCCCTGCTTTGACCCTCTGAACCATTCAGTTTACCAGCTCTGAAAAAAACCTTCATTTTATGAGATGAGAATACATTATCCCAGTTTTAAAGCCATTTGGCATTGGAAGTCTTATTGTCTATAGTTGAAAGTCCCTTCCTGCATGCAATGCACTATAAATCAGTGGAAATGAGTTATTTGAAATGACATGAACATGACTTTTTAAGAAAACATGAAAAATTCAAATTAAAATTATTTTATAGCAAAATTAAAACTCTGAAATAATCCAGAAGATGAATACTTACAATTTAAGTGGATTCACTGCTTTATTGTTTAAATTTGACCCTCCAGTCAGTGAACACAAAATGTAATTTGATTTATAAAAATTAAAGTAATATACAGCTTTTTAGCTATAGCTCATTGAGATATACTTTATATAACTAGCAGAATTCTAAAACATTTTAGTTATAAATTATCAATGGATATTCCTTAACTTATCAAAGTAATTCATTTCTGGGTTCCTTTAATCAAAATGTGTTTTACTCTTACCAAAATTCTTTTGTTTGGTGCCAGTCCTGGGCCTTGAACTCATGGCCTGGGTGTTATCCATGAACTTTTTTGCTCAGAAACATTGAGCTATGTCTTTTGCTCTGCCACTTGAGCCACAGCTCCACTTCTGGCTTTTTGGTGGTTCACTGCAGATAATATCATAGACTTCCCTGCAAGGGCTGGCTTTGAGCCTTGGTCCTCAGATCTCAGCCTCCTGAGCAGCTAGGATTTCATGTGTGAGTTACTGCAGGTGGTGGTGGAGTGTTGCTTACCTCACAGGCAGACAATAATTCAGCTAGAGTTTTTATTTTCAGTGCAGGTGGAAATATGTTCAAACTGCTGGCAACTTTATCAAATAGATCATAAAATTTAAGGGAAGTGTTTTCTGAGTTTAGCAAAATCCCCAGTCTTACAGGTAGTTATATTGTAGTTTAGTTGGGTAACATAATCTTTAGTATTCTTACTAAATTTTATTTTTTCTTGCTTTTAGATTTTGATAGGGATGATGGTGGTTATTATTAGTGTAAATGCATTCATCATAAAGACTACTCAAATTGCTCTGTTTCCCCCTTATGTTATCAACATTCTACATGGCTAAAACATAGAGCTTAAATGTATAGCTCACATTGCTTTTAGAAATGGCATTTATCTCTTTTATGCTTGTCCCCATGATTGACATGAGGTATGGATATTTTTCATGAGGAAAGGTACTATTCTGACAAATGGGTGATGTCATTTCTTCCATGTATTACTTCCCACTAAAGCCATTAACTGATACATAACCTTTTCCACTGCAGATTTATTTGCTTATGTCACTGTGGTTATATGGTTAAAATTGTAGATTCTCATTTAGGAAAATGATGACTACGTCTTATTAAGGACAGTATTCTGGGCTTGAATTCTCCTTTTGTTCATGGTCCATGAACACAAGAATTTTCTCCGTTCATCCTACCAAGGATAGGAATGTGCTCTACTTGTGTTTCTACCCAGATTTCTTCCTTCCAGAAAGCAAGCAGACAATGTTAGCTAAGCTGGGGAGAGGGGAGCAATAGTCAGCTGTTTGCCAAGACAGATCCAAGCTTCCAAACATGCCAACTCAGCAGACCCCAGAGAGATTATCTAAAACCCGCACAATGCTTAGGATTCCATTGGAGTCAGAGATAATTTAAATAAAGTCCACATCCTCCTAACCAAAGAATCAGAGGACATTAGAGAAAGAAGGAAACTTAGAGGTCATTGTCCCCAACATCTTCCTGAGCTTCCTCTCCCAGGCTGATGTAAAATGAGGACAGGGAGGACACAGAAACATTTTGGTTTCACTGATTCAGTAAAATTCTTGAAGGCTTTTATTGGTACAAAAATGAGGCTTTCTCGTTGACTCTAAATAGGCTTATTAACAGCACACAGAAGGATTTCCACTGTGATCTTTCCTTTGTCCCTCGTCAGAGGGAAGGCAGAGGTCTGAAGCAGGCTGATAGCTGTGAAAGTGAAAAGTACCCATAGGCCAGAGGGCAGAGAGAGGGCTGGCTGCCAGCGTTGGGCTGACACCCTGAGGAGTGTCATTTGTCTGAGCTACTTTTATGAAACAGAAGCCTTCGCTTTTGTGTATTTGTAACTATGAAAGGGAGCAATGCTGTAGCAGGTCCAAAGCAGCAGAGAAACTTATAATTTATACTGATGTAGGATGCCCACCTACTCTCCCTCCTTCCCCCAAGAGTGATAGTTTACATTTCAATACATGGCCCACATCCTGGGAATTCTGACATGAGGCTTCCCATAGGGATTCCATTAATTGGTGTGAAGGTTTAATTCAGTAGAGTCTGGAAACTGTTTAGCTTTTGCTTCTCTGCCTACTGACAGAAAGTGTCCCCATTGTTGATTTCTTTGTGGGTTTGGTCTGCGCGCTCTCTAAGACTGAGACAAATCTCAGCTTCTGTTCCATGCGAACTGCATGGCCTACACTCTTCCCCCAAAGGACCTTGGGATTGATTAAATGTTTAGATGACCTTTTAGGCGAGATGATTATGAGGATGGGCAAACAATTTGTTCTTCCCGTTATTAATAACTGCAGTGTGTAATTTGGGGTATGTGTAGACAGAGTTAGTAGAAGTGTGACCTGGAGACTTGGGCAATCATCGACAATGAGGATGATGGTAGTTTTGATAGAAGTAAGCAGGGAGTAAGATTTGCAAGAAAAGAACAAACTCAGCACAGCTCATCATCACCAGCCCCTTTCATTCACTCTCAAATGCAGGCACACAGCAGGTTTTGCTGTTGATAACATACTAAGCACATGTTGGTTCCATTCTTAGTCAGGGATACATCCATGGCCAAGGTATTTTTCCCCTTGACTGCTCTGGGTGGTTTAGCAATAACTTTAATATAGTAATTGTAATTCAAGTATAGATTTACTGAAGGCAATCCCCAGGAAAATACTGCATTCAACTGTATACTATAAGTGGTGTCATTATTCAATCTGTCCTTAAAGAACCTTATCAATTGGCTATAGGTTTTACTTCCTAGATCTTACATAGCTCTTGATAGTTGATTCTTTCTAACTCTGGCTTTTATGAAAGCAGTCCTTCCTGGTTTATTTGTATAATCATATACCCTCTTCTCAGACCTGCATATTCATGTACCTTCCTCTCAGATTGGAAACTCCCTTATTGAAACTCCACATGGTCCAAGCTTTAGCCTACTCATCTTTCCTTATCATCCACAATTCTTGAAGGAGTTTTGACATATATCCAGAACAACATTTCTCTGCCTTTTCAAAATTCAGCTCTCCTTTTTTTTGGGTTCTTTACTTAGATCTAGTATATTAATTTATTGCTACTTACAATACATACTAGATAGATATTTAAGGTTCATCTTTACTTCTCACACAGTTTATTATGAAGGAAATTGGCTACATTCAAACTTAGAATGTAGGAATGGGATGATCACTCAAGAAAAGATCAACATAGATGTTTTAATGCAGTTTTGAATGCATAACATGAGTTAGCTATGGTTTTTCCAGAAAATATACATATTCAGTGACTTTTTATTTAAGCTATCATGCCACTATCCCGTAGGTATTAATGAATTTGTGTGTAGCCTGCTCAGAAATTAATGAAGCCTGTTTATCCTATGGATTTTCTCATTAGTTCCTTCCCTCTGCACTTGTCGTTTTGGCAACACTTGACAATGTAAAAGATACTTGAATCCCATTGCAGCAGACCTTGCAAGTTTGCTGATTATTACACACTTAGGGACCTAGATTGTCCTAGAGCTTCTGTCCAATTATTTTGAAATTTCAATACAAAATACAAGGGGAAAATTGAAAATGTGCAGAAGCAGGCAAAGTTTTTGTTAAAAAAAAAACAACCAACAACCACCACATTCTAAATAGAGTAAGAGTTTTAAAATGTGTCAGGAATTTTATTGCCCCATTTTCTCCACTTGTGGGTTTTTATGTACTTCACTGGTTGATCTTAAGATGTACGCATGGCAGGACACTGAGGGTGTATGTAATTTGGGGGGACTTGGATTTAGTCTTGTAGTGGAGTTAGCATACACAATGACCCTGTCCTCAAGGGTTACTCATCATCATGCCTGCATCAACTTCATAACAGAAATATGATTGCAAAAATGCTACTTAAGTAAAGAAAAATCTAAGTGTCCCTGCACAAAGTTATCTAGGTGTGGTTATAAAGAATGGCATAAACATTACACCACTGTATTTACCTGAGGCTATTTTATGTCAGCTCCATAGAAATAATACTGTGTCAAAAACCGTATTTGTCTGAGTCAAGCAGGGAAGGTCAGATAAGGTGATGTTAGGGAAATGAACTCTAAGATATGTATTCAGATGTTTTTTTTTCTTTCATGCGATTGTCTCTAATACATTTATAAGATTATTTCTTTGTTGCTTTGTATGTCCCTCCCCCACAGTATAACCCCTGCTTTCACTGTATTTGATGTTGGTATAATTTGTGGAGGGGAAGGGGAAAAACAAATCATTTAAATAGGGACACAGGTGGACCCATTGCAACAATGAGATGTACAAGTCGTTCTGTGGAAAACAAACTTTACAACTTTCATGCGGGAGGAGGGGCGTGGAGGATGGGGGGGCGGGGGGAGGCTGGGAAGGGATGGGAAAGGGAAACAAAGGAGGAGGTTACAATGCTTGATAGGAAATGTACTCATTATCTTGCCCATGTAATTGTAACCCCTCTGTACAGTATTTTCACAAAAAAAAAAAAAAAGAATATAAAACCTCAGCCCTGCCTTTCAGGAGGCTACATCTTAAGGGGAAGAAAAAGAAACTCGCCTTTAGACTCAGGTATTCACCTTTATTGTGAATAAATATTTAGTTTCCTTATTTTATGTCAAGAAAATTAGACTTGAAGATGAAGAATATTTTAAATTCCCCTGTCTTCCACCCTCTGAAGTTTTGAAACAATTTTTTCACTTATTAAATACATTAAAAAATTAACAATAATTATATATTTATATAATTATAATTATAGCTAAGGTTTATTTTAACTTCATTTATTCACTGCTTTTTTTTTGTCTTTAAAAGGGTTTAAGTATTCCATGATTTCCTACTGCATAGAATGGCAATAGATTTTCATGTTGGTATGAAGGGGCTGAGCTTCTTTTATTGTTTCCCAAGCCAAGCCTAGAGGAGACATTCATCTGGTTAGACAGGTCTGGCTAGGATGCTCCCTTGATAGTTCTAAAGACACAGATGATGAGGAAGGGAGGGGTCATTTTGGATTTATTTTACACTCTGTTTTGGATATTGATTGTTAATACTTGTTAGGAACTCCTAGCTTTAGAAACTAGGGCTTATGTGTAGTTGGATGTGTTCTGAGAATGTCTCACTCTTCCCTGAGAATCTCTAGCAGGAGGGGCAATGGATCCTACCACAGTGTCTGAAAAGCCAGCTCTGGTCTCTTACTCCTCACCATAGATAGGAGTTGCTTTGAAGAGGATGTGGTATAATGAGGGCTTTGTTCCATATTGCTCTGGATCCATCTCCCATGATGTTCTTGGGCAAGACCAACTAAAAATAGAAGGAGCCAGCTTTGGTTGTAAAGTTGTGCATAAAGTCAATGGCTGCCTACTTTGTGGGACTTTGTAGTGTCAAAGGAAGATATGTTTTTTTTGTGAAAATACTGTACAGAGGGCTTACAATTACATGAGCATGATAATGAGTACATTTCTTATCAAGAATTGTTGCCTCCTCCTTTGTTTCCCCTTCCCATCCCTTCCATTCCCCCCATCCCACCCCCTGGCCAAAGTTGTAAAGTTCATTTTTTGACATAACGTCGTGTACATCTCATTGTTGCAATGGGTCCACCTGTATCCCTATTTAAACAATTTGTTTTTTTCCCTTCCCCTCCTCAAATTATTCCAACATCAAATACAGAAAAACCGGGATATACCGTGGGGGAGGGACATACAAAGCAACAAAAAAATCATCTCATAAATATGTTAGAAACTTATAAACACCTTCCTCACCTGTTTTCTGATTATCAAGACTGTAGGAATAGGATGTAAAGTTCTCAACTTTTCTTATCTCTCTGATTATGTCAGATCTCCCTCTGTATATCCATAGACCACCATGTTCATTTTTGTTCACCATACTTGTATGCTTATTTGTGTGGTTGATTGCTACTTGCCCCCTACTGAGTAAGTACCACATGGACAAGAAGCATGTATTTGCTCATTTTGTATACACTGTGTATGACATATTCATTGAATTAATAACTAGATTAAAAATACTTAGAGGTAGGTGATGAAGTCATTAAGTTTATACCACAATGAAAGACAGTACTTCCCACTAGAACATAATATAATAGTGGCTAAATTGGCTCTGAGGTTGAGAAACTGGGCAGTGGTATGTATCAACTGTTCAGTGAATAATCGGACCCATTTTCTTTCATAAAGCCAGCATGAGAGCCAGATATGATGGCTTATACCTGTAATCCCAGTTTCTCCAGAGGTGTAGCTCACACATCACTATTTGAGGCCAGCCCTGCACAAAATGTTGTCAAGATCCACATTGAGTGTAATAGTTCAGGCCTAAGGTCTCAACTTTTAGGCAGAGGATGGAAATTTGAGGTTGTATCCTAGTAAAAATGTGAAACTCTACCCTCCTTCAAAAAAATTAAATAATAACGAAAGCAAAAAAGCCAAGGGGCAATGGTCTCAGAAAAAAGTAATGATAAGGATGAACAAAAAGACAAAATAGCAAATGCTTATTTATATTTCTGATATATATATGTATATATATTGCCTGATATAGATAGATAGGTAGATAGATAGATAGATAGATACACGTAGATTTGGTTGAAAAGGTATTTGGGTTGTTTGCATTTTGTTTAGCCATGAAACTTCCATAAGAACATTTCTATCTTTGACACAGGTTTATATAAGCAATCTGGCTGGTCATTTTTTCCTTTGGTTCCTATTATTTAGGCTAGAGGTGAATGACAGTCCTTAGTTGTGGTAAATGCTCTGATGCCCCCAGCTTGGGAGGAAATGTTTCCATAGCATAGCTGTTTAAAAGACAGTATTTGGTTTTTGTATTTTCTTCCAACTCTATGGCACCAATAAATGATGTACACCATATTGCTAACCAGTGCTCATGAGAATGTTAATTTTAACTAAATCCTTGGGCGCTCCAGAGAAAAATAACACTTGATTTTAGTGCTGTGTTGGGTCTTATCACAGATAAATGTCAATACTCTTATTCACTCTAGAGTTTTTTCTTGTTTAGTTTACATAAGTTTATGTATATTTAATCTAGACTGATTTTTATATCATGTATGTATATATGTAAATATATATATAGAAACATATATATGATATTTTAGAAGATGTGATTATAATTGAAAATGTCTTTTATAATTTTATCATTATTGGTTATGTATATATGTATTATCTTTTTATCTATAACCTGCTATTTATCTCTATTTTTGTTGGTGGTGATGATGGTGGTCACAGGGCTTCAACTTGGGGCCTAGATGCTGTCTCTCAGACCTTTTCTGCTCAAGAGTAGTGCTCTACTACTTTGAGCCACAGTGCCACTTCAAATTTTCTGGTCATTGACTTTCCTACCCAGGCTGGCTTTGAACCTTGATCTTCAGATCTCAGTCTCCTGAATAGTTAGGATTACATGCATGAGCCACCAGTGCCTAGATTTTAATTTTGATACATGTATAATAAATGGATATGTGACTGCTGGAGACTCCCAGGTTGCAGTTAGGATCAGCCCAGGGAAAAAAATGAAGAGGAAACTGCACACCTTTAGGAAAAACATCTTTTTATGCTGATAAAACAGGTCTAGTACAGGAGAGCTTCTTTTGTAAACTTTGTTTAAAGAAACTTGGTTAAGCTCATGGTCCTAAGGGCCCAATACAGTCCTCTCATTGAAGAATCAATGATTTGATTACACATACATAAAACCAGTGGGGATTGAATTAAGAATACTGGGATGAACTGGTGCCATGTTGTCTTCTTGGTGGATGAAGGTGAAGTCCCACCTCCAGGTGATGGACATGCCTGAACTCCTAGAGGCCAGGGCAGGGACTTGGACAATAGGTTACTGGACCTGCAAGTTCTGTGCCATGAACTCGAAAGACTTTAGAGTTCCCAGTGGCCCTGCCCCTGACCATGACCTTGTTTAGACCTCAACCAGCTCAGCTGCCATTTTGTGCCATGCCTCCTGTCTCCTGACTCATTCCTCTTCAGCTCTCCCATGGGAGTTTATCTGGTTCATTTGGATTGTTTTCCTGTTCTTCCTTTGCTTTACTACCCTCATGGGTAGCTCAGTTTTCTAACAGTGCTAAGTGTATTTGAGGCTGCAGTTTTTCTTGGGACTTGTGTCTGCATACAATTGCTGGTTTTCCTATAAGGACTCCTGATTCAACCTCTTGAATCGTGGCTTCGCTGTATCTTACTATTGATTTCCCAATAACAATACCAGCATTATAATTGTAGATATGAATCTTGGTTAAAGGATTTGGTGTCTGTGAATTAGAGGCTTAAATTTTGCCCGATTCTGGCTTGAATCCTTTAATCTGGAGCTAGAAAGTTCTGAACACACATATCTGCTTCAGAGCTCCCTGAGATATATCATGGGAACAGTGGTTCTACAGGTCACAAAATTATATATTGTCCCTAATTGGTATATAAAACAATACTGTTTAGTTTTAGGAATTCTAAGAAATTTGAAAGATTATCTTGTATTTAAGTTTATGTGTTGGAAATGTGGAATCAATTAGAGTAGTTTATCTAAGGGCTAAAGAAAGAAACCAGGACCAGATCTCCTGTGTGAATCTCCTTGTCTCCCACTGAATTGCTGTTAATTTGTTCTATTAGTCGAATGATTCATGCATGTCATTCCAGTTGTCTTTCTGACATCAAAACAAAATAAGTCCCAGTCTGTTCTATTTTCTTCATAGGTGCTGTTCTATAGTATCTTGAAATTAAGAATGTTTGTCTAGAAAAATTAGGCTGAAGCAGATTTAGGGGACTTTAACTGACTTATTGAATCCAAATGCATAAATGAATTGCTTAATTATTTGTCTGTGTAGCTTCTTGAATTTTGTTGTGATGCTCTGGATAGAAGCCCATCAGAAATGTCCCAATCTATCAGTGTCCCCTTGACCAAGGAGAACATTTGGGCACAAATTGTAGTTTTCATTGTCCTGTGACTGACTCACATTAGAAATAGCTACCTGAGGCCAGGCTTTAGTTCTATTTTGATCTAATTATCTGACAGACACAGCCTTTAGTGTTTTCTTTGACCTTTGAAGACTGCCCCAGGGCACGGAGAAATTACAAGTACTATTGAGGTTGATAGTGAGTGTCTCAGTAATGAGGATACTATTTTATATGCTTAGGGATAGATGCTTTTTCTCTGTGGGATGCCTGGATAGGAATTTTGATGGCCTCAACCATGTGCACAACAAATAGCTTCTTCTATTAGAGAGATTCCCTTGACATTGAACTGTGGAGGTTGAAATTGCTTCCATTGCAAACCCTGGACCCTGTGTGACTGAAAGTCTATGTATATTGTAGGTATGTAGTATACACACATGTAGATGTATTTTTACTCTCATTGCAGAGATTAGTTTGGAATTCTATTTTGTGACAGTGTAAACAGCATGACAATTTCTATTAATGTTCTCTTCCAGCTTTTAAGCTGCCTTTTCTGAATCATAGATTTTTTTCTAGACTCTTTTATTTAATTTATTTTTAAAAAATTTCTTACTGTGAAAATACCGTACAGAGGGGTTACAATTACATGGGCAAGATAATGAGTACATTTCTTATCAAGCATTAGCATTGTAGCCTCCTTCTTTGTTTCCCCTTCCCATCCCATCCTCCCCCCTTCCACCCAACCCTCCTTCCCCCCCCCACCAAAGTTGTAAAGTTCATTTTCCACATAACGACTTGTACATCTCATTGTTGTCATGGGTCCACCTGTATCCCTATTTAAACGATTTGTTGTTTCCCTTCCCCTCCACAAATTATACCAATATCAAATACAGTGAAAAGTGGGGGAGGGACATACAAAGCAACAAAGAAATAATCTTATAAATGTGTTAGAAACAATTGTATGAAAGAAAAAAAATTTGAATACATATCCTAGGGTTCATTTCCCTAACATCAATTATCGGACCTTTTCTGCTTGACTCAGACATATACTAGTTATTGCAATAAGGGAAACCATGGGACCTATGTCATTTATTGTGAAAATACTGTACAGAGGGGTTACAATTACATGGGCAAGATAGTGAGTACATTTCTTATCAAGCATTGTTGCCTCCTCCTTTGTTTCCCCTTCCCATCCCTTCCCCTCCCCCCCAATCATGGATTTTTATAGGCTCTCTCTTTGTCTTCCTGCTCTTCCTCCTTCTGCTGCTCCTCCAGGTCTTCCTCCTGCTCCTCCTCCTTCATTATTTAATTATAATTTGTGAAGGGGAAGGGGAAAAAACAAATCGTTTAAATAGGGATACAGGTGGACCCATTGCAACGAGATGTACAAGTCATTATGTCTAAAAGGAGCCTTACAACTTTGGTGGGGGGGAGGGGGAGATGATTGGGTGGGGGTCGCGGGGGTGGGGAGAGGATGGGAAGGGAGGGGAAAGGGAAACAAAGGAGGAGGCTACAATGCTTGATAAGAAATGTACTCATTATCTTGCCCATGTAATTGTAACCCCTCTGTACAGTATTTTTACAATAAAAAAATATTCCAATGTTAAACATAATCTCACAAACAGCACTAGCCTCTTTCTTACTTTCTTACTTCCTTAGTTACATAAAAAAGACTAGATTATTTTCTTATAGGTATCTTTTTTACGTACTTTTTTATTGTAAAAATGCTGTACAGAGGTGTTACAGTAACATGAGCAAGGTAATGAGTACATTTCCTCCTTTCTTTTCTCCCTACCATCCCTTCCCTCCCACTTCCACAACTATACCCCCTCCCACTGCTGAAGTTGTAAAGTTCATTTTCAACATAGTGTTTTGTACATCTTATTGTTACAATGGGTCAACCTGTATCCTTATTTAAGCATTTTGTTTTTTCCCTTCCCCTCCCTGAATTAGAGAAGTATATATACAAGATGCAGGGCACCGGCATCAAATACAGTGAAAACAGAGGGAGGGACATGCAAAGAAACAAAGAAATCACATGGTGCAGTATAAATACATTAGAAACAACAGCAAGAAAGAAAAAAAGATATTTGTGTCCCTATCTTGGGGCTCATTTCACTTAACATCATCTTATATGGTCATATGTTCATAGCTTTTGGCTTTTTCTGTTTGTCCTACACATGTACTAGTTATTGCAAATAAGGCAAACCATGGGACCTATGTTTCTTTGGGCCTGGCTTACTTCACTTAATATAATTTTTTCCAAGTCTTTCTACTTCCTAACAAATGGGGGTATATGTTTCTTTTTTACTCTAAAAAAATCAGAAAGATTGAATTAGAGACACAGCAACATAAGCAAAAACCTGAAGCTATAAATTTCTGGGTCAATCCAAATACATAAAGCATTAAAAATGTCAGATACAAAGCTAGATACAAACTGACAGCAAGAAAAAAAAATCTGCTTGTGTACTTAAAGCCCCAAACCAAAAGCAAAATTAAAATTTGTGCTGACCCCTCTCCCTTGAGGCTGCAGATGTCACTGCTGTCCAGGGCACCGTCTGTTACTGAGTGGAAAGAAGAGGAATGGCATCCAAGTCACTAGTGTAAATAAAATAGTCTGCCTGCCAAGTTCTGAAGATGTCCTGCCATATTTTTTAAGTCTAAGGGCTGGAGGGTAGAGGTGAGCTATGAAGGTGACCACTAACATTCATTGATTCTTGTCTTTGATGACTCATTACATTATTGTAATCTATTTTATAAGAGGCTATATATATATATATATATATGTACATACAATTGTCACTTAGTTTCTAATAATAGTAGCTATCATTTGGGGTTTATTGGGCTAGAGGTTTCATGCTTTTTTTAAAATATAATTTTATTGGCCATTTTTATTTCTTCTTTTGAGAATTCTCTCTTTAAGTCACTAGCCCATGTATTAACTGGGTTGTTGTTTCTCTGAGTGTTTTGGGTGGGGAGTTTAATTTTGAGGGGGGGTTCAAAGTATATTTTGGATATTATACTCATGTCTGATATATAACTGGTAAAAATCTTCTCCCATTCTGTGGGTTTTCTATGACTTAAAGAGAGACTTCTCAGAAGTAGTAAAAATGGCCAATGGTCACATGAAGAAATGTTCATCATCTCTTGCCATAAAGGAAATTCAAATCAAAACAACATTGATATTCTACCTCACCCAGTTAGAATGGCCAATATCAAAGAAACTAAGAATACAAATGTTGGTGTGATATGGTTAAAAGGGAACTTGATTACACTGTTGGTAGAGATGTAAGCTTGTTCAACCACTCTGGAAAACAGTATAGAGGTTCCTCAAAAACTATGACCCAGCAATTATACTTCTGGGCATTTATCCAGTAGAGCACAAACAAAACCACACTAAAGCTACCAGTACAACCATGTTCATTGTGAAATTATTTGCCTTAGCCAAGATGTGAAATCTGTCCAGATGCCCCTTAACAGATAACTTGATCAAGAAAATGTAGTATATATGCACAATGAAATTCTACTCATCCATTAGAAAGATTGGTATTGTACCATTTGTAAGAAAATGTAGACCTGGAAAAAATTGTATTAAGTGAAGTAATCCAGACCCAGGAAAACATAGGTTGCATCGTTTCCCTCATTTGTAGTAGCTAGAATATGACTATAAATCTGCATGTAAACACATTGGGTGGTAAGTAAGGGGTTGCAAGTCAATTAATTGAAGTATAGTAGCTCAATGGAATGTACAAATGGTGTAATTCTTTAAAAAAAAAAAGACTAAGTCAAACCCAACAAAATAAGTACCAGGAAATGGGTTTGTACTGGAGGAGAGCATGAGGCCAAGGGGAGAGAGGCAGAAAAATGAAGGAGGGGCTGGGGGGCATGCAGGCCATAATTCACTGTATATATCACGGAATTGAGAAATGTAAGGGGTCAAAATGAGGTGAAGATCTT
This sequence comes from Dipodomys ordii, assembly GCF_000151885.1. Classification (NCBI taxonomy): domain Eukaryota; kingdom Metazoa; phylum Chordata; class Mammalia; order Rodentia; family Heteromyidae; genus Dipodomys; species Dipodomys ordii. The sequence continues at coordinate 2,430,916 of NW_012267264.1, forward strand.
CAAGTGATGACACAGATCAAGATGCATGTATTTATAAACTGCATTGTTAAAAGCAAAAATGTTAACCTGCCTAACCTAAAATTAAGAGAAGTAAGGGAAAAAGTAGGTCCGGAGTGATGAGTGAGAATGTTGAATGCAATGATATTGATCAAGATGCACTGTATTATAAACTGCTTCAGTGAATGGCAACTCCTTTGTACAGCTACTTAAAGATAATAAACATACTCAAAAACATATTGTTCAGAACAATCTTAGAAGCTGGATATGAGTTACTAAAGGCAAGCCTCTAAATAAATTGTTCAGTGATACATAGAGACATCTACCATTGCCTGCTCCAAATCAGGCAAAAGGCTGGTCTTAGTTTAGAATTTCTCCAGATCTCTGTATCTTCTGTCAGTTGCATGGCTAGAACTCTTTCTCTTTGTGTCCATCTTGATTTGAGTCAGTGGCAGCTCTGGAAAGGTATTGGAGAGTAGAGAGAGCAAGAGGAGATGTTTCTTCTCTACTTCCTGCTTTGACCCCAAGCCTTAGTGTTGGCAGTGCCACATTAGGCTTTAACTCTCTGCAGCCTGACCTCTTTCATATCCAGTTGTACGGGGATCCCAAGAGCATGCTAGTCCTTCTCTTTTTCTTAGTCCCTAGCAGTAGTATTACCTTTTCCCCATTGCTTGTCTTTGAGTGCTTTGTCACCCATTTTGCTGTCTTTTGATTTGACTTATCTAGGATGAATTCTGTTTTCGTTTTGGGGCCCTAAGAATAGAGATTGATAATATACTTTTATAAAGGTATGTTTAAGATAATGTGCACATGATGCAAGTAAACTCTAAATTAGGATCATTAGTATGCCAAAGTATAGCCATACAAGATAAGATAGGAAAACCCAGAGCCCAGCACAAGATTCTTAATTATTAACAGGAGAAAGCAGGATAGCAACAGGAGTGAAAACTTTCAGAATCTGTGATATACCAGGCATTAGAGAACTGTGATAAAAAGCTGTCTTTGCAGATTTTTCTAACAGTCACTTATAGGAAGCATAGATGTGGGAAGGAAGGTTGATAGGAGAGAGAAGAGGTAATGGGCTTTCAAAATAAGACAGTGATTAAAGACAGATTCAGCTAGGGGTAGCAGGTATGAAAAATAAGGAATGAAATGAAGAGTGAGACAAACGTTGCTACTTCTTGAGCCTACATTCTTGCCCCTGTGATGTATTTGCTTCAAACTAATACGTATGCCTTGACGTTACCACATTAGATCAAATGCAGAAGTTAGATTAGGAACTAAGGTGATATTTAGTTGCAGGAAACATCATTCTTGTTTCTATTTCTTGGACTTTTGTGGAGGCTCTTACAGTCCTAAGAGGCTAATTTCAGTCCAACCTATTTACTTAACAATATTTCAGATCCTTAATTTTCTGTTTCCAGATGATCAGCCTCCTCAGCTTGAAATCCAGCAGCATGATAGACTTCAAGCAAATTATGTGTGCATTAAGACAATTGAACTTGGGAAGAGTAATGCTACCACTCTCATCATTGCGAACACAATTTTCTAATTGTGATTTCCTCCTAAATGTTTATTTGAAATGTTCTTTTTTTCCCTTAGAGAGGTAAATGAGCTAATGTATACTAAGCAGCACCCACAAATCTGTTTATTTATTTATTCACCTAGTTAAGTGTTTTCATGAGTAGCTATTAGACATAATTATGTTTTACTCAGAAGCCTTTAACTTAACATTTGTCCACTTACCTCGTTTTTTTTTTTTTTTTTTTTTTGTGCTGGTCCTGAGGCTTAAACTCAGGATTTGTGCTAGCACTTTACCATTTGAGCCACAGCTCTACTTCTGGCTTTTTCTTCTTTCTAGTTAATTGAAGATAAGAATTTTATGGACTTTGCTGCCTAGATTGGCTTTGAACCGCAATCCTTAGATCTCAGTTTCCTGAGTAGCTAGGATTACAGGCATTTGCCATTGGCGCCCAGCTATTACCCATTATTTTTTACTCATAGTGAAAAGGTCACAGGCTTTGGAATGTATCTAGCTCAGGTTTAAAACAGATCTTTGCCACTTTACAGGAGGTTTTCTGGACAAATTATTTTACAGACTGTTTTTTGGGTCAGACACAAAAAGTTTAGTGAAGAATGTGCATTGTGACAGAGAAAAAGTGCTCAAAATAGGTTAATTTAACTTCACCCTGATTAACCTTATTATAAGCAAGAAATACACCAGCTACAAATTTGATGCAAAATAAATGAAAATATGATAAGTAGTACAGTTCAAGAATATTAATTTTTAAGAAAATTAGTATAATAAAGGAGCAAATATAGTACATTTCTTTTGTTATACTTAACAAGTATAAAATCAATTCCTCAATCTCACAGTTGATAAGCAAATAAGATCATGTACATGTTGATTTATTGTTTTGCCTTGACAAGGAAAAAAATAATAGCCATAAATATTTAAGAAAATTCTGAAAAAAATAATAGAATTACCCCTTGTAAACATTTCCCAAATGTGCTTTTTAATTGTTTTTGTAAAAGCTAGGAGGAAACAAAACAACAACATCAACATTCAGGTGCGATTACAGAAAAGGCCTTTGTATATTATTGGTGGACAGAAATGATCAACATATTCAAAGCTGAACTGAGACCTAATTGCTTATTTCTATAGGAGGGAGAAAGAAAGTCATTAAATAATTAATTAATTAAATACCCGAATATTTAGATCTTTATTGCTTTTTTGTCTTAACTCTCTTAAGGTAATTTGTTTATATTAGACAATTATAAAAATGTTAAAAGTAGGATGTTAAAGAAAGTGTCAGATTTCAACAAACAGAGATGTGGTTGGTGGGTAACACTCCAGAACAGAGAACAGAATGTGCAGAAGTTTAGAAATAAGACTAATCTAGCATTTTGGACTATTGCTCCCCAATAGACCTTTCTGCCATCATGACCATGTGCTTTAAATGGCCTGTACAGTGCCAGGTGGCTATTGAGCATAAATGTATCATTTGTGTGATTCAAAAAATGAATTTTTAAAGGCCATGCATGACTAGAAATGATCTAACCTATAGGATATATGAGGAGTTTGGTATGAAAATCCTGGATATCTTACAAATTGGGAAGGATTTAAGTGCTAGACCAATAAGTTAGGTTCCAAAAAGGAACCAAATTTGGATATAGGAAAATCAAATGAATCAATTTGCAAGAGATGAAAAAATAAGCAACAGCAAGAGATATAAGATGAGCAGGACTGAGCCTGGAAGAAAGGCTTGTCTAACACTATTAGTTTGAGAGCTAATAAAGATTTGGCAAGTGGGAGATTATGAGTGATCTTCAGAAGAAGTTTCTTTTGAGCAGTGAAGGCAAAAAGATTAAAGAGTGAGATCTAGTGAGCCGGTGCATTGTGCAGCATAGTCTTTTTGAACAAATTTCTATTCCTGGAGTTGTGGAATAAAACATTACACACTAAGTTTGTTTCAGCAGGCACTGTATAATCGCCATGTAAGCAAAGTTCTTGCAGGAAAACTAGGTAGTTTCAATACCAGGTATGAAATTATAGTGGTTTTGATAAAATTTTGAAGCGATTCTACAAATAACTGCTCTGAGTCATGACATTTTTAGGCCACACTGAAGGCACTGGCTGGAAGGATACAAACAATGCTCAAATGATAAGCAAGCCCCTTGCTGAGTTTAGATACTGAGCTTAGGATAGTTTATCCTCAATCCTCAGTTTTATGTTTTGAAAAAAGAACAAACACCTGCTTTTCCTTGCATAGCACATGTGAGTACTAGATAATGGGAGAGGACTGTCCCCTATGGAGACCTTAAAGAGTGGTAATCCATGAACAGAAATGTTTTGTACCGATTTTTCTATCACTCATGAATAAATGACTGTACTAATTCTTCCAGTACTCTCCTTATGAAAATCACTTGAGATATTTGATAAACACACATCTTTTTGCTTCAAGTCCAAACGGTCAACAAAAATCTGCCAGGGATTTGTTTGGAGATGGTCTTCTTCTCTCTCTTCCTCCTCCTCCTCCTCTTCCTCCTCCTCCTCCTCCTCCTCCTTCTTCTTTAGGTAGCAGTGATTGTTAAAGACCAAGTCCTTTGGGAGAAAGACAGATAGATTTCTGTCACTTATTCATCCAGTGGATCATTTTCCATGTAATCAGTACTCAACTAACTGGAGCCTGAGACACAAAGATGACCAAGACAGACTATGGCCTCAAGAAATTATACTGGTTGGGGAAAACAGTAAATACTGGTTGGGGAAAACAGTAAATGCTGTCTTGAAAAAAATGGTTTGGTTAATGTTACAAAGGGAGCACAAAGGTGTAATAAGTCAACTTGGAGCAGGGCATGGAGAGCTTTTCTGGGGGAGGGGGACACAGCCAGGATAGGATGTTCAAGGATAAATCCCCTAGATGACAGAGAGAAAGGAAAACACTGTGTTCAGGGGGAGCCATCACAGTGAAAGGAAAGAGAGCAATTGTGGTAGGTTTGGGAAGAGTATTGAATTAAACACAGTTGGAAAACAGATTTTTCTGTAAGATAGTGGATGTGTAGCTCAAGAGCAAGGCATTGGCAAGAACAAAAGAAGTTTCTAGCTATGCACGAAATCACTAAGGGTAATGTAGGGTTAGTGAGATTGTAGATAAGGAGATCCCTAAAAGCTTAATGGGAACACTGGGATGGGTGGTGTTGGTGTCTGGCCCAAGGCAATAGCCGTAAAGGTAGAAGAGAGAGGACATATTTTGAGAAATAGTTGATGATTTATTATGCATAACATAGATTCTTGATTCTAGTTCTCTTGCTTCTTTTATTAAGGTTGTCATAATGAGAATGAATTGAGTTATTGAATAATTGATAGAGTAGATGAACACATCATGTATTTTCCTTATGACAGAGAATATGAAATTGTTTGCTTATTTATAGTTATAGTCACTGCTTAAGTTGGATTCCCATTGAAAAAGGTTTCCAGAATTATCTCATTGCTTTAGGGACACAACAAGGAGAATGTTCTAGAAGCTTCCATAGTTGCTTTTATGAGTAACTCAGATTCTTGATTTTGTGCAAGTAAGGGAATGTTTGCTATTTATCATCTATTTAAATTCTTTGTAGTGTCCTACCCCAATTTTCCTTGTTTATTTTCTCTGTCTTATACTTTTAATTATAATACTATTTCAAAATTTATTTTATATCCATCTCTTCTTTGACCCATTCTCAATTCAAATTTATGTAGATGATGGAGATTTCAAAACATGTAAGCAAAGTAAATTAATTACTTTAAAGATTTGTTATTTTAATACATCTTATGTTATCATGAAACTAAATTTGAAGATGCTCGTTTGTGATAAGGGACCAAATCTGAGGAATGAGACACTGGACATTTAATCAAAGTTTATGAGAATCTTTCAATTATCAACAAGTTGAACACAGAACTTTGAACAATTCTTGAGTACCTTATGATTCACAGATATATTTTGTAAATTGAAAATGCATGGGAGTTTATAACATTTAAAATGCCTTATTATTAATTTATGTTGTTAATATATATTTGTTATACAAGAGAGTTTCATTGTAATATTTTTATACTTGCATGTCCCCTATTCAAATTCTCTCCCTCTATCATTCTTCCTTATCCTCTCTCACTCTGATGAAAACAATTTCAACAGGTTTTGGTGCTGTAATTTCAAGTGTTGACACAAAACACTTTAATCATATTTACCTTTCTGTTTTTCCTCTATCCCCTCCCCCAACACACATACTAGGAGCTACCCAGAAAAAGGACCTGTTATGCATTCTTGCAGTTAATTTCCTTTACTGCATAATGATTGCACAGGGAGGTTTTTTTTTGCCATAGTATGCCATACATGCATATATGATAAGAGGCAGATTAGCTTACTCTATTACTCTCTCTTTCTATGTTCTTCTTACCCCTCTATGGTTTAACAGCTTCTGGTAAGTTTCCTTATGCCTTCCTCATGCATAGACATAATGTATTTCAGTATTATTCATCCTCTAACATTCTCTTTCCATACCCTACACACCCCAAACAGTCTTATAATTTGAATCATATTATATTTATGTATATGCATATATATCTTTTAGGACTAGATTTTGCCTGTGAGAGAAAACAAGACTGACTTCATGTAACACTATAGCTTCAAGATCCATCTAAATATTAGGATTTTGTTGTTCTTTGTAGATGAATAATTATGGGTATGCATTCATCTTTGCTGCTTCTATAGCTTGGCTCCTGTAAGTAGTATGATGATAAATATGAATGCCTCTATTACATACTGATTTATACTCCTTTGAATATATGTCCAAGAGTGGTATCACTGGATCATATAGAAGTTCTAGTTTTAGTTTTCTAAGAAAACTCCAAACTAATTTACATTACCACCAACCATTTGTTAGGATTCTTTTCCTCCCACATCATAACCATCATTTGTTGTTTGTGTTCTTAATGACAGTCATTTTGACTGGAGTAAGATGCAACTTGAATGTTGACTAGTATTTCTTATGTGTCCATGAATATTAAGCATTTTAAAGGTATATATTTGTAACTTCTACTTCACTGGAAAATTGTCTGCTCAGTTTATCTGCCCATGCACTACCTGGGTTTTTGATTATTTGGTGGTTTAGGTTCTGAGTTTCCTGTACATTCTGGTTAGTTGTGCTTTCTGAGATATATATCTGGCAAAGATTTTCTCCCATTCTGTAGACTGTCTCTGCAGCCTAGTAACAGTTTCCTTTCTGTGCGCTTTTTCAGTTTGATACAAGCACATTTGTTAATTCTTGCTTTTATTTTCTGAGTTAAGATTTTTATTAGGCAATTGTTGCCAATGTCTACTTACCTGTTCCAGTGTTTTCCCTATGGTTCCCTGTAACAATAGCAGTGGTTCAGATTCACATTAAAATATTTGATCCTCTTTGAATTACTACTAGAACAGGACAAGAAATATGAGATAGTTTGTCTCCTACCTGTGGAGGTAGAGGTTTTTCCAACACCCCTCACTGAAGAAGCTATCACTTCTTCAATGAATATTTTTGGCACTTTTATTAAAAAAATCATCTAACTATAACTCAATGGGCTAAGTTCTGGATCTTCTTCCTGTTCCATTGGCCTCCATGTCTGTTTCTGCCCTAGTACTAAACTGTGTTTCTATGCTTCTGAGGTACAGTTTGAAGTTATGGATTATGATACCTTCAGTGTTAACTGATTTGCTTAAGATTGCTTTGGCTCTTTGAGGTCTTTTGTCTGTCCATATGAACTTTAGGATTGATTTTATTTTAAATCTTGGTGAAGATATGAAATTAGGAAGCTTTGGGCAGTATAGTTTTTATTTTTTTTAATTTTTAAATTTAAAAAAAATTTTAATTTTTTAATTTTTTTATTTTTTGGGTCCAGTCATGGGCCTGAACTCTGGGCCTGGGCGCTGTCCCTCAGCTCTTCAGCTCAAGGCTAGCTCTCTACCACTTGAACTACAGTGCCACTTCCGGCTGTTTTCTTTTTGCTTATGTGGTGAGAAATCGAACCCAGGGCCTCAAGCATGCAAGGCAAGCGCTTTACCACTGAACTACCTTCCCAGCTCCCAATATAGTTATTTTTATATCATTGAGTCAGTTGATCTATGAGCATAGGAGGCATTTCTATATTCTCATGTCTTCTTGGATTTCTTCAATGACTTATAGTTTTTACTGTAGCACTCATTCAATTCCTTGGTTAAATTAATTCCTATGTAAAATGAATGTGATTATTTTTTCCTGATTTCTTTCCCAGTCTGCTCATCTAGAAAAGCTACTGTTTAAAACAAAAAATATGTAAGCGAATTTCATATTTCTATTTTTTCCAATAATTACAACAATGTAGCCCTTTAAGAAATCTGTACTCGAGTAATATGTATTATTAAATTGCAAAAAAACATTGATTTAGGAGAAATTTACAATTTGGAAGCAACTTGAATTTTCATGTATTTGTGCCATGATAGTTAAATGAGGCCAGTTATCTTCTGGGATGATGGATAAACTTTGTATATGCGTGTCCCTGAGCGTATGTTGAAAGACTGAACATGATGCATAGGACGAAAGGAAATTCTGGGGAAAGCAAGAGACTGAGAGATTTATGAGTTTGATGTACTTAACTTCAGTTAGACCAGTTAATTTGAAGTGGTGGTGTTTCTCTGTTGATTCTGTACATTTGTGTTTACCTTTAAAGAGATGGAGTGATGGATGGCCATTTGACTTTGCTGCAACACTTCTTAAGCTCAAAAAATGTAAGTAACTCCATAATTTGGTGAAGTGACTTCCCTCTGTAAAGGTTGTTTTCCTCAGGTTGTGAGTTTATAATAGTACCTACCTCATAAGGCTTTGTGAGCTTTAAAGGAAATATGAAACAGGCCAAAACTTGATAGACAGACTTTGAAGACCAGCTGTTTTTCCTCTCAGTTATTAAAGTCAGTGTTGCTTTTATAAAAACTAAAAT
>NW_012267264.1:2442783-2515509 GCF_000151885.1 Dipodomys ordii
CAGGATAATGTGTACATTTCTTACCAAGCATTGCAGCCTCCTCCTTTGTTTACCCTTCACATCCCTTCCCAGCCTCCCCCCTCCCCCCCCAGTCTTTCTTACATATCTTTTTTTTTTTTTTTCCGCCAGTCCTGAGGCTTGAACTCTTAGGGATTGGATACTGTCCCTGAGCTTTTTTTGCTCAAGGCTAGTACTCTACCACTTGAGCCACAGCTCTACTTCTGGTTTTTTTGGTGGTTACTTGAAGATAAGAATCTCACATACATTCCTGACCAAGCTGGCTTTGAACCTCCATCCTCAGATCTCAGTCTCCTAAGTAAGTAGAAATACAGGCATGAGCCACTGGTGCCTGGTCCTACCTCGTTATTTATATCAAAATCACAACAATAATAATGCCCCCTCTCATTTCTGTTAATTGTAGAAAAGCATACAAATCTGAAAATATGTAAGAGAATCAAAGTCTTAGAACTAAGATTTTGTAATTCCCATGTTTTAGAGGGATCAAAGTATCAAGAAAGCTAATGTCTCATATCCTCACTATTGCTGTGATAGCAATTATGAGTAGTATACCCCAAATCATGTCATTTCCTTGTCAAATCTCTAATACTCAGGGAAGGTCTTTCCAGGTGGTAACCACTTTAAAAATTACCACTGTGCTCATATCACATAAAATATTAAATCAGAATGGATCAAAGGCTTAATTGTGAGCTCTAAGATATTTATAGATATCTTAGGAAAAGTACGCGTAAATCTTGGGACCTTGGGATTTGGCCATGGCTTCATAGATACAATAATAGTAAGCATATAAAAAAGAAGACAGTAAAAAATTGGGCCAGCATTAAATTTACAAACATATATGTTTCAAAGGACACTATCAACAAGTAATAAAATGCCTACTTCTACAATGGTAGAAAATATTTTCAAATCATATATATGATAAAGTATTTGTAACTAGAACATATAATGAATTATTTCAGCTCTCAGGCAGAATGATAGAGGAAGTGAGATTGAGTGGAATGAATTGTAAACATGTATGGCAACATAACAGTGAAATCATCCCTGCCCCCCCTAGAGCTAACACAAGCTAATTTAAAAACAAAAGGAAAAAGAGGAACTATTACAATTCACTAACAAAAGTCAGATGGATATGGTTGATCACGTCTATAATCCCAACTGTGGAGACAGAGTTCAGAGAATTTGATCTGAGACTGGCCCCAAGCAACACACAAAAAAACAACTTAAGCAAAAGTCTGTGACATAGCTTAATTGAAAGCACACCTGCTTAGCAAGCACCATACATTTAATTCACTCAAGTACCACCAAAAATTAAAATTAAATGAAAGACAACTCATTTAAAAATGGACGAAGAGTTTTATATTTAAGACTGGGTAACTATGGTTTACACCTACAGTCCTAATTAATCAAGGTTCAAACAGAAAAATCTGTTGAAACTTTTATCTCCAATTAACCAGGAATAAGGCAGCAATGGAGACATGTCTCAAATGAAATAAATAGTGGCAATTGTAAGTGAAAAGGCTGAGTGAGAATGTAAGGCCCAGAGTTGAAGTCCCAGTATACAGAAACGATTAAAAGGAAGGTTCATTCAATCAAGTGACAGAATGGAAATATCACAATGAAAGCTTTGTGCTAATAAAAATAGCAAAGAAAATTAAAACCTTACAAGTTATAAATTAAAACCCAAACCATAAGCCATTGTGAAGAGAACCAAAACAAAATTTCTAGAAATGAAATCATCAATATATTGGATGACTAATAGACTAGAACCAGATAATAAAATATTTAAAGATAACTATAAGGACATCACTCATGGGAGAATATGGTAAATAGAAAGGAATTATAAAAGACAAAGAAACTCTAAAATAGAGGTTCTAGTGTAACAGAATAGAAAGAATGCAGGAGATATAATAGTCAAATAAATGATAACAAATGAGATTTTTCCAGGTTTATAGGAACCATTAGGCTTATTCAGAATCGTACAGAGAAATTGGAAAATACATAGACAAGCTTTTTTAAAAGTGTGTGTGTGTATGTGTATGTGTGTGTGAGAGAGAGACAGAGACAGAGAAAGAGACAGAGAGACAGAGAGAGACAGTGAGACAGAGAGAAATGGGTATGGTAATACACATCTATAATCTCAGCAATTTGGGAAAATGAGGCATAATGACTACTTGAGGCCATGAGTTTGAAACCACCCTATTCCAATAAATATACAAATGAATGAATAAAGTAAATGAATGAACAAACAGATGAAGAAATGAGTTAAAATAAAGGCAGAATAATACATGATGGTACAATAAGAATAATATACCACATTTTCTTCATCTATTCCTCTACTGAGGGGCATCTGGGTTGATTCCATATCTAAGCTATGGTAAATAATGTTACAATGAGCACAGTTGTGCTGGTAGCTTTTGTATGGCCTTGTTTGTGGCCATTTGGGTAAATGCCCAGGAGTAGAATTGCTGGGTCATAGTCTTTTGAGGAACCTCCATACTGCTTTCTAGAGTGGTTGAACAAGTTTACACTCCTGCCAACAGTGTAGTCGCTTTCCTGTTTGGCCACATCCTCGCCAGCATCTGTTATTATTTGTTTTCTTTTTTTGTTTTTTAAGTTACTACTTGATTAAAAATGTTTATTGTAAAAATGCTGTACAGAGGGGTTACAGTTACATAAGTAAGGTAATGAGTACATTTCCTATTGAGCATTGTTACCCCCCTCCTGTTTTTTTTCCCTACTACCCCTTCCCTTGCCACCTTCACAACTCCTCCCTCCCCTGCCCAAATTGTAAAGTTTGTTTTCAACATAGTGTCTTGTATATCTCATTGTTACAATGGGTCAACCTGTATCCTTGTTTCAGCATTTTGTTATTTCCCTTTCCCCCCTCAATTATATTAAGTGAAATAAGTCAGAACCAAAGAAACGTAGGTCCCATGGTTTCCCTTATTTGCAATAACTAGTATACATCTAGGAGAATCTTACCAGACAAACAGAAAAGGTCAATAGCTATGTACATGTGACCGTATAAGATGATGATGCTAAGTGAAATGAACCCCAAGATAGGGACAAAAGAGGTGTTTTCTTTGTTGCTGCTGTTTTTAATGTACTATGTGATTTTTTTTGTTTCTTTTGTATGTTCTTCCCCCATGGTAGAACCCCCATTGTCATTGTATTTGATTCTGGTGCCCTGCTTCTTGCATATTGTTTGTTTTATTGATAATGACCATTCTAGCTGGGGTAAGGTGGAATCTCAATGTTATTTTGATTTGCATTTCTTCTATGGCTAGAGAAGTGGAGCATTTCTTCACATGTCTATTGGCCATTCTTATTTCCTATCTAGAGAAGTCTCTTTTTAATTCTTTAATTCTTTATTGATGGGGTGATTGTTTCTTTGAGGATTTGTTTTGGGGGGATTTAATTTTTTGAGTTCTAAGTATATTTTAGATATGAGGCCCTTGTCTGTTTTACAGCTAGTGAAGATCTTCTCCCAATCTGTGAGCTTTTTATTAATTTTGCTAGCTATGTCCTTTGCCATGCAGAAACTCTGCCATTTAATGCAATCCCATTTATACAGTCTTTCTTTGATTTGTTGTGTTTCTTGACAAAGTGTAGATCTCTGTTTCCTATATCCCTTCATGTAATATTTTCAGGGTTCCTGCTTTTACCTGGAGGTCTTTGATCCATTTGGAGTTGATTCTGGTGCCAGATGATATATAAGGATCTAACAAGTTTTCTAAACTTGTATAGCCAATTCTGCCAGCACCATTGTTGAAGAGGCCATCTTTCTTCTATCTGATGATTTTGGCTCCCTTATCAAAGGTTAGGCTTTATAATAGAGATTGAAATTGAGTACTGATATTCCTCCAGCACTGTTCTCCCTGCTAAGGATTGTTTTAGTGATTCAGGGTCTTCTATTATTCCATATGAATTTTTTGATTGCTTCTTCTATTTCATTAAGGAATTTTGTTGGGATATTGATGGGCAGTGCATTGAATTTGTAGACAGCTGTTGGCAGCATTGCCATTTTTACAATGATGTTAATACTCCTGATCCAGTTATTTTATTTTCTTCTTCTTCTTTCTTCTTTTTCTAGTGTATGATTTGCAGTTCTTTCTTTCTCTTTTTCCTTTTTGTATTTTGTTTTTTTCTCCTCTGGTTTATTCCCCCTGGTCACTGTTTCTGATTTTGGTACCCTTTGTCTTGAGTTTCTGTTTATCTGATTTGGGGAAGGCACCCGGGGCAATCACAGAAATAGTGGGAGAAAGGGCGAACCAATGCAACAGTGATACTCAATGGACACTATGTTGGAAATGAATGTTACAACTTGGGGGTGTGTGGAATAGGGGAGGTAATCTGGAGTAAATGAGAGAGGGAGTAACACTGCTTGAAAAGAAATGTACTTATTACCTTACTTCTGTAACTGTAACTCCTCTGTACATCACCCTTACAATAATTTTTTTTTTGTCAGTTGTGGGCCTGGGCACTGTCCCTGAGCTCCTCAGCTCAAGGCTTGAGCCACAGAGCCACTTCTGGTTTTCTAGTGGTTAATTGGAGATAAGAGTCTCATGGACTTTCCTGCCCTGGCTGGCTTTGAACCACAATCCTCAGATCTCAGCCTCCTGAGTAACTAGGATTACAAACATGAATCACCAGCACTCAGCTCACACTATTGTTGAAGGAATTGTTTTTCTAAAATTATATTCCCGTTTTCTTTTTATTATTATCTTTAAGTAGCTATACAAAAGAGTTGCTATTTAATAAAGCAGGTTATGAATACAATATAACTTGATCAATGTTACCCCTTTCAACATTCTCGAGCATACCTCCCCTCCCCAGCCTTTCCCTGCTTTTCTTAAATTTGTAGGATATCCATTGGATTTTTGCCTGCATTCTGCCCTTCTTCTCTTGTTCATTTATTTACCGTTTTCCCCTTGACCCCACCCTGTCCCATTAGAGTATCTACTTCCTGGTGTTTTATTTTGCAGAACTTTGATTCTTTCTAAGGAATTACACTGCTTGAGTTCTCCTGTGATGAGGATAACCATGCTATTTATGTATATTAATTGGACACATTTCTATACATGCATGTAATGTTTATTGATCATATCCACCTTTATTATTTTTTTCTCTCCCATCTTCCCCTTCCTCATTTCTTTTGCTTTCTTTGGTTCCACATGTCAGAGAAAACATGGTTACTGTGGGACTGGTTATTTCATGTAACATAATGATCTCCAGTTCCATCCATTTTCCTACAAATGACATAATTTTATTTTTACTTATGGCTGAGTAACACTCAATAGAGTATGTATATCACATTGTCTTCATTCATTCATCAGATGTTGGAGAATTAGGCTGGTGCCATAAATTGGCCATAGTCAAATTGTGTGTGTAGCTTGGTGATAGAGTAACTGCCTAGCATGCACAAGAGCTGGGATTCAACCCTCAGTATTTCAAAAACAAATACACAACATAGCAAAAGCTAGAAAGAAAACTGACACAATTATTGAATTTGACTATACCAAAACTACTTAAAAACTGCTGTGTATTAAGAAGTGACTAGCTATATTATATACATTTGGTCTTTTTACAAAAAAACTCCAAAAATCTCAGAAATAAAAAGGCTCCAAGCTGGGAGGCTGGGAAGGGAGGTGAAGGGTAAACAAAGGAGGAGGCTACAATGCTTGGTAAGAAATGTATGCATTATCTTGCCCATGTAATTGTAACCCCTCTGTACAGTATGTTCACAAATAAAATAAAATTAAAAAAGGCTCCAAGCTATATAAATAACTTAAATAAATAAGCAACTCACTGAGTAGAATTTAAAACCAAGAGTTGCATATATAAAAGTAGATAAAAAGACCAACAAATATTAAAATTCCCAGCATGAAGGTAATTAAGATAATGATTCTTTTAAAAATCAAGCATATAGAATTTTATATCTACTTGACAAGAAAAAAAGTAAAATCTGACGCACACAGGGAAGTTAAAATGCAAATAGCCTGTAGAAAATATGACTTGTGCTGGTCAATTATGGTTCAGTGTGAGTTAATTGACTTGTAGTCAGAGGTGGAATGATTAAAGGCTTTTGTCATAGAGTTGGCTTAACGTTGTCAGATTTAGTCAGAGCAAGCCCAGTTATTTTCCATTCATATCACATAAATTTTAATTGAAAATCTGTTAAGTGTCAGAATTGGTGCTAGACACTGGAGCTGCTGTGGTAAACCACAGAGAGCAGTAAGCAAACAAACCAATTGAGAAGCTTCTGAATTACACGGGCAAGAGTGTGGGAAGGGGCCAGAGGTATATTGGGAGTGTGTGCTCTGATGAAAAACAGCTTTGCTACTATATGGGAGGCTGCTTATGATGCAGTGTCCTGGACAGACCTGTGGCTAAGGAGGGAGGGTGTCAGCATTATGCCCGGCTTTGGTCCTCAACTCCACCCAGACCTGAGCTCCTCCCTGCCCTGGAGTTCCCACCAAACAGCTGGCCGCTCCCTGTCTCAGCGCAGACCCACCTGAGCTCCCATTTACCTCACTTCCTACCCACAGACTCTGCTGCTACCTAGATAGTGGAGATTGCCATGTGCTCCCTCTCTTTCTTTCTTCTGTGTCTGCCTGCCTCTGTATGGTCTGGACTGTAGACTGGGCCTGCTATGAAAATAATAAAGAATAGTCATCCTAGGAAGAGGTCTTGGGTACATGAAAAAAGAGTTGGTGTATTCAAAGGAGAGAAAGTGGCCCATGTGGTTGAACATCTTGTGTGAAGGACAAAGTAAAAAGATAGTTTGGAAGTGTACACACAAGTCCAATCATGCAAATACCAACAGGCCAGGATTAGGTTTTACTAGAAGAAGCAATACTATTAACAATTCTTAATAGAGACAGTGTCCTAATTTAAGTATTTAAACTTTGACTCCTGGTGCTCTTTGGAAAGTGGATTGTAAAAATCAAGAGTAGCTGCAGACAGACTCAATAGGCATACTACCAAGATACTGTATAAGTTCTGGCACTTTCAAGTAGAGTTGTTCAATACAGTATGTTCATTGGTAGCAAGGTTGAGGGAAAGGAATAATTATTAAATTATTAAATTGAATAATTGGCTAAATGGAGACATCATATTCTCTCATGGAAAAGACTTTTACTCTGTGGAGAGTAGGGTAGACTAACCAGGTTCAAATCTGAGTGTGTAGAGTAGAAATTTATATTTGCGGGAAGAGCTAGGGAAAAGGTGTAAACTCAAGCTTTTGTGCTTACTGAAGATTCTATTTTGAACAAAGTAAGTTGCAGGTGCCTTGTAAGAATCTAGTGATAAAATTACATATGAGAGAGAAGACTGTTGCGGACCAAGGCCATGATGGCTCAAATCTCAGCTACTTGGGAGGGGAAGTTTGGGAGATCATGCTTCCATACCAGCAGAGACAAAAAGAAGTTTGTGTGACTTCATCTCAACCAAAGGTGCAGTGATGTGTTCCTGTCATCCTCAGTGATGGAGATAAGCATAAGTTGAAGGGTTGTAGTTCCGGCTGGTTTGGGCATCAAAGAAGACCCCACTTTGAAAATGGTTGAGCACCTGTCTGGCAAAGGCAAAGATCTGATTCACTTGCTAGTACTTCAAAAAAACACACACACACACACACATACACACACACACACACACACAACACACACCCCTTTTTTATTTGTCAAAGGAAAAGTAAAGCCTTGAGATAAAAAACTAAGAATTAATGCAAATGATATTTAAAACTCAGGACCCAATAAGCCAGAGAAGCAGGGCAAACTTGGGTAGACAGCACAGCAGAAAACCCTGGAATGAGTTTGTAGGGAGAGATGACATGAAGTCAAGCCTGGGAAAGTGTCTTCCCTACCACAGATGAACTGCGTCTGGAACACGTGTGTGTGTGTGTGTGTGTGTGTGTGTGTGTGTAGAAATGACCCAGTTTTAGGGAGGAAAGGAAGATGCCAAAAAGAGATGGTTCACTGCTTCTGTGAGAGTTGAGGGTTGAGACATTTCCTCCTGCAGGGGGTCACATACTCAACTTCCTTTCTTTATGTGGGTAATTCAGTGGAAAATGGTTGCATATAAATGCAGCTGCCACCTCTGCCTGCAGAAGCACAGGCAGTAACACTGGTTGAGAAGCTTTCTAAAGCAAAGACAGACTTCTCTAGGCATCCATGAAAAACAGAGACCATCCTTGTGTCGTTGTGGTAACACACAATTTTCCCTATTATTGGTATTTCTCCCTTGTCCCTTCCGGAATGGGCATAGTTTCCCTTTGGTGAGTAATTAGGTCAATTTTCAAGATTGTCTGAGTAAAGATCTTTCTGCTCATGGAAAGGAAAGTTATTTTGTTTTTGCCATAGAGTAAATGTACCATAGAATTACAAAAGAACTTGCTTATCATTAAGTTCTTTGAATCGAGGAAGTAACCACAGAGAATTTCTCATAGGACTTGGAAGAAAGGCATGCTAATTCCCTCAGTACCACAAGACAGTAAGAAAGCGACTCACCAAAAGACTCCCTCCTATAGACAGTGAAAGAATGCACAGATCTTCTGGTGTATATGGATATTCCCAAGAAGAAGGATTGACCTACAATATGGGAGTTGGTGACTGTTCTTCAATGTAAAGCCTTCAAAATCTCGTTTGATGGTATTAGTGATGACCAGCAGCAGGTTCACATATTGCTTTCATTTCTAAACCTTCCTATCACATCATTCCCTGAAAAAAGTTAGCTAAAATGTTTCCAGACTCACTCATTCATAGTATGAGGTTAGATACAAATCAGTTGTATAAAGGAAGATATGACTGTATGCCAGAACTCCTTCTTGAAGCTATCCCACACAAAGGAGAATTAAAAAATAAACAGAAATGAAAGACAAACAGAAATTGTGTCATTACCAGTGTAAGTTTTAGTCACTCATGTTCAAGTCCAAGTTTCAACCATTATCTCAACTTCTTTAAGATAGATTGCTGATCTTGGTGCTGATGTCGCACATTTCTAATCCTAGAGGATGAAATATGAGGATAGAAATGTGAAGCCAGCCCTGGCAAGATAGCCCGTAGAAGATTTTTTTCTCTAATTAACTACCAAAAATCCAGAAGTAGAGCTATGCCCATTTTGAAACCCAAGTGGTAGAGCACTAGCCTTGACAGCAAAATCTCAAGGCTAGCACCCAGGCCCTGAGCTCAAGCCTCAGGACTAGCACCTTCCTTCCAACTCCCCCCCAAAAAGAAAAAGTTAAAATAGGTTGATGAAAAGTATTGCAATTTATTTGTGTGTTTTTTAAAAAATTTACAGGCATTCCCTGCAGATATACAGTGACAAGGAAATTTATAAAGTGCTAATAAAAAGGATGCACTGATTGTGAATATTTTAAAATATGATATTTCTTGAATTGCTTAATATAGTAAGGTTCATATCTGTAATATTCTGTACGTAAGACCAGTCTTTCATTAATTATTAGAGTTTAGAGAAAATTCAAGGGAAATTCATTTAAAAATATGTAAAAAGCTACTGAAGTCTATACTACTTAATGATTCAAATTATCCTTTTCCTATTAAGACAGTGCATTATTGTCTTCTCTTTTCTGAAAGATTTGCATTTCTTGAGGTCATAGTATACATCTTTACTTCAATTAAAGTATATATTAAGGCCGGGCTCTGGTGACTCACACATATTTTCCTACCTACTTAGGAGACTGAGATCTAGAAAAGTCAAGTCTGAAACAAGCCCTGTTAGATTCCATTTTGTAGAATGCCCAGCAAAAAGCTGGGGTGGAGGCATAGCTTTAGTGATAGAGCACCAGCTGCAGAAGTAAGCCAAGCAATTGTGAAACTTGATTTCTGAAGCTCTCTCTTTTCTCTCTTCTCTCTCGCCACCCCCACACACAGACACAATATTTGTGTGTCTGGGTGTGTGTATTCATTCTACTTTAGGATAGGTAATGGTTCAAGAGAAATCCAACTTGCTACAGAAGAGCACAGGAGAGAGAATTATCTTCTTGACTTAGCAACTAAGACCTGAAATAAGACAAGACACAATACTTAAGAAGGCATTGATGTGAGTATTAACACTGCAGATAGGTAGTTAAGCATTGAAGTCACTAAGAATCAAACCAGTGACTCTCAAAGTGTGGTCCTGGGACCAGCAGCCTCTGCATCCCTTAGACATTTATTAGAAAAATGAAAATTTTGGGTTCTTCCATTGACACACTGGATCAGAAATGCTGGAAATAGTTCCAGTAATATGTGTTGTGACATGCTTTCTGGGTGATTCTGATATATAAGAGAATTGAGAATGACTTGATTAAATTATTTAGGTAAAAAAAGAAAGTGAGAAAAATGAAGTCATTTTAGGCGATGGAAGATAGTTGGATTTTTCTGAACTTCCTGGTATAAGACAGGCCATTGTGAAAGAAAAAGATAAATAGATGTAATTCAGAAGAATTTCCATGTTATGCTTCATCTAGATTAAGGACTATTGGTTTAATTTCAGTGGCAGGCTGTTGAAGGAGACTGACACCATCAAGTCTAATTTCAAGAAGGATTCTGCTGGTAATAGAATTCAGGATGGGAGGAGGTGACAAATAGAAAGGCCATTTAGGATATTATTGCAATCGTCCAGGTAGAAATTGACCATGCCCTAAAAGACTTTGAGGATGACACTTTGTTCTGACCCTTTTCTCAACGGAAAAGGAAGAGTGGGAAACAAATGGAGATAAAAAGAAAAAAGACAGGAGAAGGACAGATTGGGACATTGTCATTAATTTAGTGTTAGAAGTGTTCAGTTATCCTTGCAGGTCAGTTGAGGTAGGAGGTGTCCAGCAGTCAGGGGAAAAGGGATATCTAGAACTTAATTGTCCCACAGGACCTCGGAGAGCTACAGTCCATGCAGTTTGGCTGGTTTAAAAGGAGAAGTGCTATAAAGGTAAAGTCTGCATTGTGTGCTCTGAAGACATAGTATGAAACTGCGAAAATCTCAAGAAGTTATACATGATTTCTTGAATGGGAATAGTGCAGATGTATTGAATGAAATAATATATATTATTAAAATCAATTTTACTTTATATGTATTTTTAAATCTTGGCTACTACACAATTAAAAGCACAAATACGGGTCCATGAATATTCTGTTAAATATCTGGTTTGCAGGTTTGAGGGGAGAGCCTCTATTTGGAGGTACTTTAACCTGAATCCTGTTCCATAATCAAAAGCATGAGATCGGATGATAATTCCAAGGGAGAAAAATCCAAGAGGGAAAGAGGACAGATTAAGGTGAGAACCTCAGGGAATGCTTCAATCACACAGGGAAGAAGTTAGAATATGAGAAGCAGAGTTCAGTGTCATTTCTCAGATCGTCTCTTATGATTTGTTCTATTTGTGTAAACGTTTGCTGAAAAAATTAGTACATGGCAAACGATGACTGGATTAATGTTTGTTTACTTGGAGTGGACTGTTTGTGCTTCTCTACAAGCATACTTTATTTCCCTAGATCCAGTAAGCCTGGATTCTCCAATCTCTGCTCTTACATCCCTACTTTCAACTGCCAGCTGATGACCTTGCTTCCACTTCCACTGAGAACTCGGAAGAAAGGGGTCTCCGTCGCAGCTCTGTCCCTCCCATCTTATTTGGTCTGTATGGCCACATACTCCTCTCCTCTCACTTTCCAATGCTTCTGTTTAGCTAATTCTCTCACACCCATTCTCACAGGGGTGTGGCTCCTGTAGTGCTTTCTCTTCAGCATCAGACTTTCCCCTTCCCCTGGACTGTTCCAATCAGTACAGGAAAATCACCATGTCTCCCATCCTAATGAAGTCCTCTCATCACCCCACGGGTCTCTCTAGTGATTGCTCCTTTTCGCTTCTCCCCTTCACGTCAAAATACCTTGAAAGGGTTTCCCATGCTTGCTGCGTGAGTTTCTATCCTGAGTCCTCCCTGAAACTCTTTCAATCAGGATCTTCACCATTCAGGTGTCCTTTTCAAGGATATCTAATCATTTCTTGGTCTTCATCTTCACTGACCACCCAAGAGCATCAAAGACATCAGATGCTCTTCATCAGTATCATCGCCTCTTGGCTTTCAGAATGGCACACACTGTAGGTTTACATTGTAGTAGATGCCTGCCTGTTGTTCTTTAGAGTATCTATGTTCGGCTCCTTTTTAATCTTCTTAATCTTTACAGTTAGAATGCTCCAGGGCCTAGTCCTTAATGCTATTCTGGTGAATTATTTATGTATATATAGAATATAGTATAATATTACAGACAATATTATATATAATACTATATTATAATAATATAGTATATTATAGTAATATAGTATATAAAATATCATTATATAATAATATATATTATGTAACACAATACATTATATATTATATTACATAACATAACATATTATATAGTATGTTATTTAACATATTATATATTATATAAAATATTATGTTATATATTATATATAACATATTATGTTATATATTATATAACATATTATATAATATATGATACATTATATCATATATTATATATCATATATGATACAATGTATCATATATTATATAATATATAATATGTTATGTAATATAACATATATAATATATTCTACAAATATTATATAATATATAATATATTATATATGATTATGTATATTATATACATATATGTATTATATACATATATATGGCAGTCAATTTTAATTTCTATGACAAGTACCTGGGGACAATTTTTAAAGGATTTATTTTGCCTCATAGTTATAGAAGATTCTATCCAAGATCTCCTAGGTCTATTGATTTGGGCCTGAGTTGAAGCAGAGTGTGTGGACGGTGGGTTCACATCATGGCAGGCCAAACACAAAGTGAGAATGAGCATGCCTACTTGATGGACTTTAAATTTTTGTTCCATTCAGGTGCCTACTCTATTTGATGTTGCAACCAACACATTCAAGTCCAGTCTTCCCCCTCCAACCATCATAGGAAATGTCAACAGAAACATGCTGTACTTTACCTCTAGATATTTCTCCACTCTTCAAATTGACAATCACTTCTTTCTAGCCAAATGCCCTGAATCCCACCTGTAGTTAAACAAACTGGACTTGTTGTTTACTTCAGTGGAGGAGGAATATATATGATGGAGAAGTGTGAGGACTTTTAAAATGAAGTTAAAAAGAGTTATTGTTAGCTTGGTGCTGATGGCTCAAGCCTGTAATCCTAGCTACTCAGGAGGCTGAGATCTGAGAATCATGGTTCAAAGCCAGCCCGGGCAGGAAAGTCTGTGAGACTTATCTCCAATAAACCACTAGAAAACCAGAAGTGGTGCTGTGGCTCAAGTGGTAGAGCGCTTGCTTTGAGCTGAAGAGCTGAGGGACAGCGCCCAGGCCCAGAGTTCAAGCTCCATGACCAAAAAAAAAAAAAAAGTTATTGTGGGTTTGGGATTTGGTTGAATGTTTTGGGGGAGAGTTTAGACAATTTTATGATGTTTCAATAAATCTTATCCACAGGAAAGGGCAGACTAGAGCAAGGCTAAAGCAGCAATACTCACTCAGAGAATACAAAATAGTTGTTCTTTTCTTGCTCAAATAATGCTTGTGTTTGTGTTTGTGTTTGTGTCGAGACATGAACTTGTTCACTTTGATCTGTTATGGTAAGAGTATCCTTGTGTGATCTTTGAGGTTCTGGCTGGCAGGTGAACAGCAAGGGCTACCTGTGAGTGTCCAGATCAGCCCGTAAGAACAATAAGGCCTAGATTATCATACGAGGCTGCTGGCTTGTGGCTGTATTTCTTCTGATCTAATTTCTTCTTCATCTAATTATGTGACTTTCAAACCATCAGTATTCTGACTATACGCAAGTTTATAGCCTTAGTTCTAAGATTCATGAATTTACATGACAACCAGAAAGCCTTCTCCCAGAAGTCTTTTCATACTGAATATATCTGTATCTCAGATCTTCATCCTCTCTAAATTGGCTTTATGTGTTAGACTTCTACATCTTTATTTGGATAATTCCATACCTTCTTCCCTATGAGATGTCAAAATTCTCTGTTCTTTGATTTTTATGTACTACCTATACAATGCTTGTCAAAACTTCTTGGCTTTACTTCAGAATGTACCAACTATCTGGCTACTTAACTTTCTAGAGCTTTGTGTCCCACATCCCCATCCCCATTCCTAGATTGTGGAAGAGCTCCTAACTGTTCTTTGTGCCGCTTCTACTTTGGTGAGTTCTCAGCTCAAAAACGAGTTATTCTGCCAGGAAGTCAGTCAGCTCACATCACCCATCTGCGGGAAGACTCGCAATGGCGTGTCATCTCCTAGTAAAAGTCACGATCTGTGTCTTAAGTGCTCAGGATCTTTCACTGATCTCCTCCCCTGCTACCTCCAACATTCCCTTCCCTGACTCAGTGACACTAGCCTCATTTGAACACCAAGAAAACTGTCCATGTATTATTCAGGGCTTTTGCACTTGTTTCCTCGGCTCAGGAAGTTCTCTTCCCAGTTATCTCTCTCCACATGATTACTTCCCACCTCCCTAGGCTTTCACTCCAGTGTCATCTTAGGATGTCCCTCCCTAACCTTTCTCTCTAAAATTGTAACCTCCCACACCTGACACTGCCTCTCCACATTTCCTACCTTATCATTTTTTTTTCTTTCATACTTGTCACATTCTTTTATACTACACCGGGTTTTAATTTATTGTTTCTCTCCATATCTCCATAGAGATATGGAGAGGCTGATGTCAGCACTGACAAGTATGGGGTTATCGGTGACATCAGGCCCTCTTTCTGACCTCATCCTCCTTTATGAATGGAGATGTCTGCTCCGGCATGTCCCGAGACCAAAGGGTCTGAGGCTGCTACAGCCATTTTATTTGCTTGTTTCTGAGTGCCACAGATGCTCGGCAGATGGCTCAACATGACCCACAGATCGTTTGAAGGGCTATTCATCAATGCATGATATTTTATTTTTTCTTTATTAGCTTCATTCTGTTGTACTAAAGTTTAGCTAGAATATTGGTACAAATGTGTTACTCAATAAACAGACTATGATAGTAGCACTTCCTCTGGAGCAGCTTAAAGATATAAGCATAGTTCAGTCTGTATCACCAATTTTTGATTCAGGATATGTGTGTGTTATCATTATTTATATATTTATCTATATTTGGATAAGATTCCCTGTTTAGTTTAGGAAATGCTTAGTTTTGAGTTGACGCCATGATTAACATTTTAAATTTTGTCTTGTTTAAATGAAGTATTATTACTTCATGCATGATGTACTTCATTAGTACTGATAGTCTTTCTTTTTATTTTTCTCCCCAAAGATAAAATGTAAGAGAAGGAAGAGTGTAATGGTTCACAACTTCCCAATTACTGGGGACGTAAAATACTAAGAATGATGTTCGAGGCAAGTCTGGCCAAACATTTGGTTAGAGTTTGTCTTGAAGAGCTTGGTTGGCATGGTGGCATAACGTGGTGACCCCAGCGAGGAGGGCTATCAAAGAAAATAGTTTTCTGATGAATGGAGTGTGTTGTAAATATAGGCCTTGAGCCCTGATTTTTGTAAAAGGATGTACCACACAGAGTAATTCTGGGACTACTGGCCTCTGTTTCTTTCAGCCATTTACATTTACAGCCACATTATAAGAATGGTCTCTCTGGCCGAAAGGGCAGATCTCAGGAGACAGTGCATGCTGAATTTGGCATTAGCTTTTCTTTTCATCATCAGTTACTTGTGTTTTGTTTGAACTGTAATAGATGAGGGAGGAGGGGGATTTTTGTTTTTCTTAATCTTTCTTCCCCCTTTACTGTGTTAAGTTTCTGCCTTACTGATTTGAACTTACTTTAAGAAGCTCCAGGTTGATCATAGGAACAAAAGATCAAATCTCTGCCTGCTGAAGTTTGAAGAGGCCCTTCTAAGGAGCCTAGGGATCAAGTTGGATCCATTCTGGACCCAGAAAACCTAAAAACTAACTAACTCCTTTTAATGCACAGACCATCTACATAACTGATCTTTGATATAAGATTATATATAATCAAATGTGTATATTTAATATTATACCTTTATGAATAGCAAGTTGATCATGCAAAGAAGGGACTTTAGTGTGAGAAGTAGTGGTGTATTGAGCCTAAGGATGGAGTAGGGCCTGGCGGTGGGCAGGAACGACAAGAGAATCTTGTCCTCTTCCATCCCCTTCTCTCCTCCTCCTCTCATGTTCCTCTCTTATTTTTTGTTGTTGTTTTATTTCTGTTTTCTTCTTGCTTCTCTCTTACATGGATATTCATATCGTTTGGTTGAGTCAGGTAGCCATGTGTGACCATCATTTCAGGTTGTAGCCGATTGAGTAAACAACTCTCCAGAGGCTCACAGCTATGAAGCTGGAAATGATGAGTGGACATTCCAGTGAGAAGGCTAGGACTGTGGGTGGAATATGGATGTTTCCCTGAGAGAGGAACTAGAACACCAATTTAATGTGTCCATTAAATTTCTTTCTGGTTCAGTGAGCTTTTTGGTGGACAGAAAATGAGATGTTCCCAAGCTTGAAAACCTTTCATGGTGCCTTTGTCCTTGTGCCCTAAGAATTGCAGGAAAGATATGTACAGATGATAGTGTCCAAAGTTTGGCACAACAATATACCATTCTCACATGCTTTCTTTGTACAATGTGTGGTTCATGCTTCTCCGTGTAAAGGTGAGATTTATGTTTTCTCCCCTTTAATCTGTAAAGGCTTGTAACTCAAACAGGAGCAAGGTGCATAACTTCTGAGGTGGGTCATAAAAAGCAATACAAGCTGGCCACCACTGGTTCATATCTGTAATCCTAACTACTCAGGAGGTTGAAGTTTGAGGATTGCAGTTCTAAGCTATGGAAATCTGACTCATCTCCAATTAATCACCAAGAAGCTGGAAGTGGATCTGTGGCTCAAGTGGTAGAACAATAACCTTGAACAAAAAAGCTCAAGGATAGTTCCCAAGCCCTGAATTCAAGCCCCAGGTTGAATAAACTTCCATCCCTTGCCCCACAATACAATATTGTCCCACCTGGTTTTCTCTCTTATACATCTTGAGAATTCTCATCCATCATACAAAAAGTCCAGCTATTCTGACTTCCATGTAGGAGGTGCCTGTAGAAAGACCACTTAGAGACAAGATATCAAGGATCTGCAGGTATTTCAGTCCTAACTCTTAGAGGCTTCAGGTATGCCTTCAAGGTGCTGTACCTGATGCCACTTAAACCAAGGACAAGCTTTTTTAAATTCCTACCCATATTACAATATGGGTAGATTTAAAAAAAAGAGATACTTTCCTCTATTGCTTTTAGCCATTAAGTTTAATCTACAGATTCAATGCAATTCCACCAAGTCTCAAGGCCATTCTTGACAAAAGTAGAAAAATTAGCCCTCAAATTCACATAGAAGCATGAAAGACCCTGGATAACATGAGTGATCTTACTCAAAAGGAGAAATACCTGATGTATCACAGCACTGCACTTAAAAATTAAATTCTAGATCCATAGTAAAAACAAACCCCCAAGACAAAATCAGCATGGTACTGGCACAGAAACAGACACGAAGGCCAATGCAACATAACAGAAAACTCAGAAATAAACCCTCACAGCTACAGTCATTTAATTTTTGACAAAGGAGCCAGAAAACACATTGGAGAGAGAGAGCCTCTTCAACAAATGGTACTGAGAAAACTGGTTATCTACATGCAGGAGACTGATCACCCTGTACAAAATCAACTCAAAATGAATAAAAACATCTTAATATAAGATACAAAGCTTTGAATTACTACAGGTAAACATAGAGAAAGCTCTGGGATATACATGGGTAATTATTCTCTAAACAAGACTGCAACTACCCAGAAAAGAGAAAAAAGTACTAACATATGGAAGGGCATCAAATTAAAGAGTTTCTGTTCATCAGATATAACAATTACCAAGATCAAGAGACAGCATACAGAATGGGAAAAAAAATCTCCAAATCTTCACTAGATAAAGGATTCATATCCAAAATGTACAAATAGTTCAAAAAATAAACAGCAAAGGAACAAATAATCCAATGAATAAATGAGCAAACAGATTGTACAGATGGTTCTCAGAAAAAATCACAAATGGCTAATAAATATATGGAGAAATGTTTGCCACTTTTGATCATAAAGGAAATGCAACTCAAAAGTACACTAAGATTCCATGTAAGACTGAGAATGACAGCCATCAGTGAAACAACAGGTGCTGGCAAGGTGACAGGATGGGGGGAGGATGGACAGGGAAAGAGGGCACAAGTCTGACAAAATACAATATATGTGTGGGATAAATACCATGAAACATCTCTTTGTATAATTAGTATATACTTAATAAAGAAGTATAGGACAATAACACATTTTGTTCAGGTGGTTACCAACAGGCACCCAAGTAGATGAAGGATGAAGAATATAGTTAAAGTACTTTATAAAACACACACAGAGGAAGTGGCGCTATGGCTTAAGTGGTAGAGCACTAGCCTTGAGCTGAAGAACTAAAGGACAGCACCCATGCTCAGAGTTTAGGCCCCATGACCGACAAAAAACAAAACACACACACACACACACACACACACACACACACACACACACACAGACCCATGAAAATAGAACAGCAAAACCTACTGGAATTGTGTTAGGAAGCTGAGAAGATTGATAGAGGAAGTAAACTTGGTCAGAGTATAATCTATGTATGGATGGATATGTATGTATATGTGCATATAAATGTTAAATATATGCCACATATATTTGTCTTTATGTTATCTAAATCTTTCATAATATGTATTATACTTTGGGACAAATAATTGGAGGTAAAATAATTATTCCTATTATTTTCTAGAGGTGTAGAATCAGCAATACAATCTCCCATCCCTTACTACCCCTCCAATTTTCTTTCCATCTCCATCCTGTGGACCTTCCGTCAGCATAACCCTCTCTCTAACATGATTGCCTCACTCATACTTGTGGACTTGAACATAATAATAGGAGATTTTATTTTTTCTTTTAATGGATTTCTTTTAATGGATTTTTCCTAACAGGTTAATACAGTTTTTGTAATGCAAGATTAATATCTTTGAGTATGTAAGTTCCAATGAAAATACAAATATTTATGAATTTACAAAAAATGACCTTTTAAATACATGTTTTTCTACTTGAGTTTATCTGGATGCCAATATAAAATTGTTTTTTAAATTTTCTCTTGAAGCCTTATTTGTTTCCTTGTCAGGCTGTGGTGTGTAAAGGAAGTTTAATTATGAGTGACTCTTTTCTGGGCAGATTTTGAATTACAGTCACTACATTTTGGATCAGAAAATGGATAAGACAGTGTTTGTTCAGGTCTAGCATTGGCAGAGAAGATGGATGTGAGCTATTAACAGAAGCAAATGCAACCTTTTCAACCTTTCCTAGTATTATCTGTAAAACTACTGAATGCCTGTCTTAAAATGATCTTTGAAACCATTATTCTCCATGAGCACAAGTACTCCACTAGCAATGTAGTTAAGGAAAAAGGAGTCATAGTCAACTGATAGGTTGCAAAGCTTAGCAAATAATATGAATTATGTTAAAGTCACTTCTCAGCCAATGACTGGCCAACTATTATTCTTTTTTTGGGGGGGTCCAGTCATGGGGCCTGAACTATGGGCCTGGGCGCTGTCCCTCAGCTCTTCAGCTCAAGGCTAGCGCTCTACCACTTGAGCCACCACGCCACTTCTGGCTTTTTTCTTTTTTGGTTATGTGGTGCTGAGGAATCGAACCCAGGGCCTCAGGCATGCAAGGCAAGTGCTCTACCACTGAGCCACCTTCCCAGACCTGGCCAACTATTATTCTATTCCAATGTTTCAGATAGAGGCCAACAAAAGTAGAAGTGGCTTGGTATCAGGCCAATCTGGGTGCAAGCCATGGGTTGTAATAGTCACTGGTTATAAGTCACTGGTTATAATAGGCAAGTGTTCTGGCCTGAATTCTGCACCTGTCCCTTCACAGTCACATGTTGAATCCCAACCTCCTTCCCTACCCCGAATGTGACTATATTTGGACATAGAACTCCTAGGAGATAATTAAGATTAAATAAGGTCAAAGAATACAGATTTGATTGGAATTGGTAGCCTTACAAAAAGAGAAAGAGAATAAGTCTCTTGTGTACCTACTGACAGAATGCCAGGTAATCACAAGGAGAGAAGGCCATCAACCTCGAGTCAAGGAGAAAAGCCCTCTCAGAACCTGACCATGCCAGCACCAGCCTTCACATTTGCTAGCCTCCAGAACAGTGAGAAACAAATGTCTGTTGTTTACACCACCCACCTGTGGCATTTTGCTATGAGAACTGATGATGACTAAGGCAGCGAGTGACTTTAAACCCTTTGCTTCCCCATCAAAATGAAGATACTAATGTCATCTGTCTCACAAAATGACTTTGAAAACTGAAATGGATCACATACTTGGAGTGTGGTGATTGAAAGAAAAGAAGGAAGTTTGAGGGAAAATCTTGTCTAGATTTTATATAAGCCTTGTTACATAACCCTGACCCTGTGGATCAAAGTCTTTCACAGAGTATTTGTTGAAAATACAGATTTCTATGCCTTTGTTAGATCTCGCTCCTTCTACCCCCAAATTAGAATTTTTTGGATAAGCTTGAAAACTTGAGCTTACAAATTTCAAGTGATCTTGAGTATACTAAAATTTAGGGGTGCTACCTTAGAATACTTATACACTAATCAGTGCCTCAAAGGTTGTTTTATGAATGCTCCATGCCAGGTATTCAGATTAAAGCAATTTATGTCAGTAGATGTTAAAAGACAAAGAGAAGATTAATAGAAGTCTATATGTAAAATGTGCTATCAGTGTCTGCCTTGTTATTGTTGATCTGTGTGTAAATACTTTAGTTATGCCACAAGGGACAGTAGGAGAAGGCTGGCTATGAAATTACTTAAGATAGAATAGCAAGATTCCTGTGCAATTTTATTAATTGTGAACCTATTTAAATATCACGTTCTAATCAATAATATAAGAACATAGTGTCTTCAGAAGAAAAAAAATGAACAGATGGAAGTTCCTGCTCCTTCTTCCTTATCTGCACTGTCTTGAATAAATAACTAGCAGGTGAGGCACTTGCAAAAGCTGAACAGAAGGAAAACATCAGCCATGCCCCCTCCCCTGTTCCCAGAAATATTGAATTCTTTTTTAGTGATACTAAGTCTCATCTAAATGATTAAATCTTTAAAAAGAACGCCAAATTCTCAGCAAATGGTAATTACAATGCCTAATCCACCCCCTCACATCTTCGTGCAAGACAATATTTACTCTAGGTTATGTGTTTGCCAGAACAATCATAGCCCAGCTTCAGCTGTGGGTGTTTGGCTGTATCTTTGCCACGCATTTTTCACAAGATGTTATGAAGACCCGACGGAAACTCAGCTTCGTCAATGGTTAAAAATGTCTCACTAGAAATATATTAGCATTTTTCACTTGGATCTAAATTTGAGTTCTTTTTTTATTCCAAATAATTTTAGCTCCCTTCTCTCTTCTTTCCCTTGCTAATGTACCTTATCTAACAAGCCATCTGTGATGCTGAGTTTTTTGTTATTTTATAACCCTATGTAGATTATAAAATGGATTGATTTCTTCTTGAAATCTTGGTACTCGTTGCCAGGTACCAAGCGAGTCACCAAAATCCAGAGCCACCAAAATTAGCATTAAGTAAACAATACAGAAAGTTGGTTTCAAGATGCTAAATGGACATTTGTTATGAACTTGACAGTGTGGTATGTTTCAGTATGTATTTATTTTTTTCCTTTTGGTAAAGATCTAGTCTTCTATTATAATGTATTTATGTCTCAAGTCTTAATACTATTTAAAAATCATCTTTGATTCTAAGTGCTTTTATATTTCTCTTTCAGGCACCCCGCCCATTTTTTTTTCATGTGGGACTAGAAACTTTTTGAAGTCAAGGGTTTACACTTGAGCCATGCCTTGAGCACCTTATTCTTCTTTTTTTGGCTGGGCCAGTTTGGACATTAATCCTATTAAACGATGTAAGTCATTGTACTCTGCTGTAGGTCGACATGGAGTCTAGGGAAATCTTAGGCTGTTCTCAGGCTGCAATCCTTCCAGTCTTAACCACCAGAATAGCCAGGATTATCGGCATGAGACACCATACCAGACTCTCCACACATTTTCATAACCGTATTTGTTTCTTATTTCTGTTGTAACAGATCACCACAAATTTGTTGCCTTAAAAGAACACATGTATTATTTTATAATTTGGGAGGTCCCAAATTTGAAACAAGTACCACTGGACTTTAAAGTGTAAATAGTCTGTCTGCCTTTCTTTCTGGAAGTTTTATGGGATTGCAATTCTTGTCTCATGTCACCTTGTATTTCCAAAACTAGCAGTCATCAGTTTTTCTTTTTAATGAGTTGGGCTCTTCATCCCTCTTCCTCATTTATGAACTCTTGTCTTCATACTAGGTCTATGTTGGTGATCTGGGATAATCTCCTAGCAAATCTATTTCATTCCATCTGCTACTCTAATTCTAGTATGCAGCATAATAATTTTCCAAGTTTCAGGAGGAAGAACATGGGCATCTTATTCTGCCTACTAACACATACATAGCACACCCTCCCTCCCTCTTTGTCTCTGTCACTGTCTCTCATTATCAAGGTTAAGTGAATTATTTATTATTTTCTCTCTGTTACATTGTTTTGGGTGTTTCTTCTTTCTGTTAATTTTTTATTTGGAAATCATCTGTTTGAAGGATGAGATAGGAACGTTCTGAAGGTTCCATCCTGGTTCACAGCAATGTACATCTTCTCAAGTACTTTCTGATAGCCGGCATTCCATTTTTTCTCTTACAGTCCTTCCATACAGAGCTGTTCGTTTCTACCTGCTGTGTTTCCAGCTGTGCCATTGTGTTTCCCTCTCCAGGTCTCACTGTTCTCTTAGAAGGGTGTTTTCTTCTCAGTTTCATTTTGCAATAGACATATAAACTGTGATTAAAGTTTTTTCCAAATTGTGCCTTTTTTAGGAAAGAATCACAAAACTTTTAAATGAATAAATAATGTGTGGCTCAGACTAACATTTCTTCTTTTCTGGCAATGTAGGTAAATGAGCTTTGTTTTTATTTCATGTTAATGATTCATTTTTTTTCTAGCAATATAAACTCAATAGATAGTCTACATAGCATATACATTATATATTGTATAACACATATAATGTATGGCATATAAATACTAATATATAATATCATATGTGATATGGCATGTATTTTCTGTATTGTATATGTTGCATATAATGTTTCTGGGTTTTTTATAGGACAAAGAATATTTGGTACATGTATAGCAATATCTATATGTCTCTCTCTCTATATATGCATATATACATATATATCCTCACATCATTCAATCTTCTTTGGTATTATTTAATGTCTATTTTCTGTCCTGGATCCAAATTTCATTTAGTCAATAATCAGTAAGTACAGTGGAAGTGGCATTTTGGAACTTCTGATCCTAATGTACAAGAAGACATTTATCTTCTGTCCAAGTCTTTTAGAACATTTTCTCTAGGAACTCTAAGCTTCCACATCAGCTATCAATCTACCATCACACTTAGTGTCAGAGGCACCATGAGGTGTGGCAATCTCCTGTCCATCTGTGACTACTCTTCTTGACATTGACATCAAGATTTATATAGAAATATAAAGGAAGCTGACAAGGTTCCTCTGGAACACCCAGCTACCCGTTCTTACTGAAGACACCACCTGACACAAATGAGTTTTGGCTTACTCCATTATCATCCATGACCAAGTGGATTGTGTTATAAGCCATACAATTTAAGGTTGATTTGCTATGTAGCCAGAGATGGCTGTAAAATTATTCAGTAGACTTCAGGGCCTGAACATGAGTCATGCAGTCCATGTTAAGTCTCATTTGATGAGATTTTAAAGCTGTCACAATGGTAATGCATACATTATTCTAAGGACTTCATTTTTAGACACTTCTAGAGCCTTTAATCTTTATATACATAGCTACTTACACAGAATGAAGTATATCTTCTTTATTCAAATTTCAGATCTTTCTCAGATAAGGTCCATAGTAATCCAATGAATACTTTTGGTTTTGGAAGGGCATGAGATTAGTATATACTTTCTACTATTGAAATGAAAGTTTGATGGATGATTGTTATCCTTTCAAAAGTGAGTTTTCCTGTGTTCTGCATAATTTATATTAGAACCTTGCACAAAGCTCATGTTTTTTTCTTGTTGCAAATGCATTCATTAAAAGTCACACTATGCATTAGAATTTAGGAATTGTCACAATGAGAAACATATAGCTCCAAATTCATATTTCAAGAAAAGAAATGAAAAGAAGCTCACAGTCATAGGTTTTGAAACAACTTGAAGATAAGTATGGGGACATAGCCTTGCAAAACCAGGCTGGAATCCCAGCACTAGGCAAGGGGCAAATGCAACAGAATCATGAGTTACAGCTAAGTTAAATAGTGGGAACTTGTATTTAAAAATTCATTTTAGAGTATGTATTATGAAAATCGCTTATACTTTAAATGAGATGAAGGAATAATGCTAGTAGTATGCAGTTTGTTTTTAATGAAAAGGCAATAAAACTAACCTAATTAATTGTGATCTAAATTACTGTGAATTGTAGATGGCCTGAAGTCTGTGTTTCTATTCTGGAAACAAAAGATTTGTTTGGGGAATTTGATAGTGTAAGATCATAGTAAAAGTGTTTAAACATCTTAAGTTAAGGGAAATTGTCTTCAAGATCACATGTTAATTTGCATAAAAACATTTTAATTATTTATCTATCCATGAAGATCCCAAATGGACAGTTGATTGGTTAAGGTAGTTTGAAACTAAAATCAGAGTTTAGAAAAAGATCTCATTCATCAGGCATAGAGAAGTTGATTTTATCTCTAGAAAACTAATATTGAGTTGAGTAATAGTTGAATCTAAAGACTAAGTATGTACATTGAGGAAAATAGGATATGGCATGCTGGGTTCCAAAGATGATGAATCTGTGCATAATTCTAATGAAGCACTCCTGAGTTTCCCTGGCCACTTGAGTGAGCTAGCACCATTTGATGAGAGACAGGGTTAACTAGTTGAGAGCTCACATTGCCTCTTCCCCCCAAAAAAAACTCCCCACAACAATCATGTCTTAGATGTTTTAATAGTGAATTTATTCAGTCTGTAGCTAAACTAAAGTGAAATTGGGTTTTCAGCTCAATTTCCTTGCCCTATTTTTCTCTCATAGCTACCTGCCTCATATCTACTTCTTCCAGGATTCCTTGAGCAACCTTTTCTAAACTTCATAATTTTCAGTTATCTTATTTTGTTAGTTAATGAAAAAGCAAAGTGTCTATGTGCAAAGGTTGTGTGTTTTCCACTGCTTGGATGTAATGACAGCATCAGGTAGAGCTGAGTAATATCCAAATCTTTGAGTCAGAGATACCTGTAGTGGAATGTGAGTTATTCTATCTACCTAGACCAATGTTTCTTAATATTCATGGCCATAGAAAGCAAGAACCTTGGCAGCCTATGAAAATGCAGAAGTCATTCAGTCCTCTGGAGGTAGAACCTGAGATTCTGTTTTTCTAACCATTTCTCCGATGATACCTAGTTACTGTTCTATAGAGGTTTTTTTGTAACAAGGACCTATAGCATAGTACTCCCCGGCCTCACTTGTCAATTGAAAGTAACAACACCTACCTTATACAGGTGAAAAAGATATTGCAAGTGCTACATACACTGTATGTACAGTGCACTATGTAGAAATTAGATTATGTTACTGGTGATAGTGGTGGTGCCTGTAGTCATTGGGTGACAATACAAGTTTTAAAAATACACTGGATATTTTCAACCCAAGGTCTTGGGAATAATTTTTAGAGTAGAAACTTACTAGGATACCAAATCTTATCCTTGGGAAGAAGCCCACCCAACCCTCCAACCACCCAACCTTTGGCTTTCCCTGAAGAGGAAAACACATATCTGAATACACCATCCATTAAGTAAGGGGCACACTTTTGAGAATCTATGGAAATGTTGGAAGAGTTGTGGGTCTGTTGCTAGAAAATACTAGTTGAAAGTTCACATTTTTGTCTCACAGCCTGATGTGGATATTTCTGGTGGTGAATTAAGAAGGCATGGGCAGGGAGAGGAGTTTTAGTTCTGTTTTACTTTGCTTGCTACTATCCACAGTTCTGGATGGATCTTCAATGAGCATTTCGGGAAGGGGGAAATTCAAATGCAGCATTACAATGCTGCTTAGCAATAATAAAATATTGTGTGGAAGACACAAGTAGAGCATGATACTCATCTCAAATTTTCTCCTGGGATCTTTAAGAACTTTAAATGGAAATTCATTTTCCCTTGGCATTGGATAATAGCTGGAGAAGGTTATGAACCAGCACATTAATACATTTGGTTGCTTACATTACTCTGTAATTTCAGGTAAATCTTCATAGAATTGGAGAAAGCCCATAGTTTCAGTATTGCTATGCTGAATAAGCAGAGCAGGGAAACAAAAGAAGAAATATGATATCATTCGTTCTTGGTGGTGTTATTGGACTCTTACTGTCTGCCTGTGTTTTATTGGCTGATTTTTTTTTTTAGGTAAAACCTTTTTTATTTTCTTTTTCTTTTCCATTAAGATGCTTTTTTTTCTGGAAGGTCAGTTATTTGTTCATGTTACTATACTTGTACATTAAAATGCATATTTCATAAAAGTAGACTAAGCTAAAAGTACTTTGTCAGTGCACGTAATTCATATTCTTAGCGATGCTATTTTTAAGATTTGTGTGTTTCAGACACTGATAGTGTTTACAATTGAATATCTATCAAGATGTTCACTTTTGAGACCATGGTTATCTTTCATAATCCATTTGAAATAGCCTTCATGGTCTCTTTAACTTTAAGAGGATATGGCTTCCTCCTCAGATTTTTTTTTTTTTTTTTTACTGAGGGAAGCACTACAGTCTTTGATTTTCTGCAGTACTGCTTGAAAGATGAAGATGTCAGGATGGATGACAGCTAATGAACTGAATGCTCAATAGTTCATCACCTTGGTTTTTCCTGAAACCTACTCTTGTCCTTGCCTGGTAAATTGAAATCACTTGGCTTTGTTGCAATACCTGACAGGAGTCAAATCCCTAAAATATCCAGGCAGGAGCAAACTCTTTTAGATTCACAAATCTTTCACTGTCCTGGCCTGATAGGTCACTAGGTTAAGGTGAGAAAAGATGAGACCATAGTCATGTTCTTTCTGGCTCTTGTGATTCCTTTCACTCTAATAAAACGTGCTCTGGACATAGATCCTTTCACTTTGCCATTGGAAGAAGGAATAAAGTGGATCGTGCATAAGTCAGTGTACAGGAATGTCCATTCTTAGAAAAATAACTCAGACAACAGGCCCATCCATGATTAACTATGTACAATTTTTTGTTTCTATAAAGTTCATTTATAGTTTTGACATTCATTTGAATATTAGTAATATTGTGGAATAATTGAATGATGAAGTGGAATGTGTCATGTTTTCTAAATTGCTGAAAGTCACATAAATAGAAAATAGATTAATTTTTATGTGATATCCAAGCACAGACCGCTGTGAAGGAATTGTCTTCATCAAGAATTTGATATGCCTGATGTGGCACAAATTTTAGCTATACATTAAAAATCTTTCTTTGTTTCATAAAGTTTTATGAGTAATAACCATGAGAATGTTTTTGGATATAACTATACAGTGTTAAAACTGAGGGCAATAGCAGTCAGTTGAAC
Organism: Dipodomys ordii; assembly: GCF_000151885.1. Taxonomy (NCBI): domain Eukaryota; kingdom Metazoa; phylum Chordata; class Mammalia; order Rodentia; family Heteromyidae; genus Dipodomys; species Dipodomys ordii. The sequence continues at coordinate 2,470,601 of NW_012267264.1, forward strand.
CATTCTTTGGTTTATGTTCTGTGTGTGTGTGTATGTGTGTGTGTTTGTGTGTGTGTGTTTGATACAAAGTCTCAGCATGTAGGGACAAAAACATTAATACCCTAAGTTCAAGTGGCACTTCCCAATTTGTAAAAAGGTTCAGGAAATATAACTTTGGTCTGTGAAACATATAGTCTGACTGGGTTACTGTCATTCTTTTTTTCTTTATTTTTAATTTTATTTTATTGTAAAGATGCTGTACAGAGGGGTTACAGTTACATGAGTAAGGTAATGAGTACATTTCTTGTCGAGATTTGTTCCCCCTTCCCCTGTTTTCCCACTGTCCCTTCCCTTCCCACTTCCCTTACTCCTCCTGCCCCTCCCCCGGCCCTAAAGTTGTCAAGCTCATTTCCAACATAGTATCTCGTGAGTATCTTTGTTGCAATGGTTTATCCTGTGTTTTTGTTTCAGCTTTTGTTATTCCCCTTCCCCTCCCCAAATTAGATTAATTTATATATAAGATACGGGTGAAGAAGTTCAGAGAAGTTGGGTAAGTTGTCTAAGATAACATAATTATTAAGTGCCAGAACTGAGATTGTATTAACTTAATTTTAAGAAAGCTAGTTATCATATATTACCCATCAGAAATCTTGTGGTCAAATGCAAAAAAAGAAACTGAATAAATTTCTCTAATAATATAACCTTTCATATTTGTAAGTATCCTAAAGAAAAAGTAGAACATGCTTTGAAAGAGACCTGGATACCCCAGAAAGGGTAAAGGAAGGCAAATATGGTAAAAGTATTTTCTATACTTGTGTGAAAATAAAACATTAAAATGTGTTGAGAGTGTGTGGGTAGAGGAGGAGAGATGAAGGAGAGTACAGTAATGGAGCAACTGAGTCATCAAAGTATATTTGATATGGACATGTTAAAATGAAATTCTCTGGAACAAATAATTAATGCTTATAAAAATGAGGAAAGTTATAGGTTTACCAAAGACTAAATTTAAGGACTATGTGCAGTCTGAGACTTGAGGAAGATCTAGCAAGTTGAATATGAGTCAGGGAGGAGCCAGAGAGTCTGGGCTGACTTGGAGGCAGCTTATATGCTTGAGCAAAGGAAGTGAAGCCATTGTGATTGAGGAGAAGACATGACCATTGTGGAAGGGGCCACATTGTTAGAGAGTGGAGGGAAAGACAGAAGACAAAGACCATATTGGGGTCTTTGAATTTCATGTCAGCAAGGAAATTACTGGTCTGCAGCAAGGGCAAGAAATGAGCTGACTTAATACAGGTATTCTCCCAACTGAAGTGGCCAGTGTCAAGCTAACATCATTCTTCTAGTGGTCTTCTTGTGGAATTTTTTGTGCCCTGCTTTTATTTCCCTAATGCTTACATCACCACTTATCTTATTTACAATGAGATATGTTTGATCTGTTGGATGCCAAAAGTGTGAGTCTAGCTACTTTTCCTTTAAACTTTTGAAAGGACATCATTCTAGCTAGGAAATTGAAATTCTAGGCAAACTGTTATATTCTTTGTAAACTCCAGTAGTATATGTAATCCACTGTAGGTTTCTGACATAATTTCTTCATTGTGTTAACAAGTGCTTGCTTAATACTTTTGATCGAAGTGAAATGAGCTGACCAAAGAAGGGATTTTTTAGAGATACAGGATGGTGTCCTTGACCATAAACACTTTCCTTTGATCCTCACAGCTATCAGTCATAGCAGCTTATCTAGTTGTGGAACAAACATTCCAACCTTGAAGGTAGTATATTATTTTGTGAGGGGAGTTTATTTGTATGTTTTAAAGGAGAGAAATGTATTCACTTTGAAGTTTACTTTAAAACAACCTACACTCCTGTCCTTTGAATTACTGTCCTACAGTTTTAGAAAGGCAATTGGGATACATGGATGCATTTACCTACATCATTTCTGTTTTTCTTAGAAAATCTGCATGCCAAATGGCATTTTGAAAAGAGTACTTAACAAATTATCTGAGACCAAAATCTATTAACAAATCTCCATCTTTGGAAAAATTTACATGGTCCATGAAAGTAGAATAAGGATTTTGTTTGTTTTTGTTGGTCATGGGGCTTGAACTCTGGGTCTAGGCACTGTCCTTCAGTTCTTCAGCTGAAGGCTGTGCTCTACCACTTGATCCATGGCTCTACTTCTGGTTTTCTAAGTGGTTAATTGGAAATAAGAGCCTCACGAACTTTCCTGCCCGGGCTGGCTTTGAACTGCGATCCTCAGATCTCAGCCTCCTCAGTAGCTAGGATTATAGGTCTGAGCCATTGATGCCCAGCTAGAAGGATTAAAAAAATAATATTATTGTCAAGGTTCTGTACAGAAGGGTTACAGTTACATATTTAAGGTAGTGAGTACATTTTGTTTTTCTCCCACTTTCCCTCCTCCCAATGCCCCCCATTCCTAATTTATAAAATTCATTTCCAACATATTGTCTTGTATCACCTTTTGTCTTTTGTCTCACCATTTTGTTGTTCCCCTACACTTCCCTAATTCATATTAAATATATAAATATTCAATGTAATATAGTAGTTATTTAACATTACAAATATTATTTATTCTTACTCAACTACTTCACAAAGTACTTTGATGGTAGTTTCTCTGGCATTTGGAACTTGGTTAATAAATTTTTATTATATTTATTGAGAACCATATTTATTCAGGAATGTGTCACCAGATTCATCAATAAAATTTCAGTTGGTGTTAAGTAGGCCCTATCTTCAGACAAGAGTGCTCAACAGAAATCACATTTTCTTGTTCACTTTTTTGTCCTTTTACTAAACTATAGCTCATGAAATCCTGGTATATAAATAATTTAATAGTAATGAACAGTGGTGACATCCACTTTTCTTTTTCTTGAAACAGGAGTAATCTCATGAATTTATATTTAATACACATGCGAACTGTTGGAAAGGAAGGTATAAAATGCTGAAAGTCTAATTTTCTCAGTATTGCAGTTCTTTCTCTTTTGATACTTTTCTTTAATGTTTATGAACAATAATAATTTTTTAAAAAAGCATCATTATGTGAGTGCTGCAAAATGTTATGAAGCTGTTAAAGCTTATGATTTCAGTATTTGCAAAGCAAAGCAAATCCCCAGCAGTTAATTATTTTAAAACCTGCCCATGCAGGGGTTTTATTCTGATTTCTGTACATTACCTCATATAGTTGAATTATCAAATTTTAGTTTCTGAATGTTTTTGAACCCTTTACAGTCATGGTTATCCTTGCGTATTAACACAGAAGGTAGAATTAGACAATATATTACAAAATATGGCATGTAACTAAACATAATCTTCATGGAGGCTTTGTTCCTTGGAGACACTTTTCTTTACTATCACATTGCAAGGTAGATTTCTTTTTGCCCAGGGTGAATGGTCCTTGTCTCAAACACTTCCTCTGAGCTACAGCTATGTTCTTTCAAGGGGCAATCGGTTCCTGTCTATCCCTAAGGCAATCTTAAAAAATTCAACTTAGGCTTAGATCAGGAGATATTTGACAATTCTTTTTTCTTTTTGCTACTCAATGCACTTTGCAAAGGCCAAACATACAAATGTGGGCAGGATTGGACAACGTGACACATGCATTATTTGGTTTACACATATATAGATATAGATGTGCCTCTTTGACCCCTTCTTGCTCTAGTCTTTTCATCCATAGCAAACCCCTTTACTCATCTAGGGAGAACTTCTCCCCAAAGCTATCCTGCGCTCAGGATGAGATCCCTCACAATGTGGATTCTTACCTTACAATTCCTAGGATGGCTTTTGAATATATTCCTGGACCATCCCATCTTCCAGATGGAATGAACCACAGTGAAAAATGTTGCAGAAAGAGTGTCCTGGTGCTTTCTGTACCTCTCTAAGTAGATAACTGAAGCCTAATGACCAGAGTTATGGACTAAATTTTCATGTCCTCCTGAATTCATATATGAAAGCCATAAGCATCAAAATGGTGGTGTTAGGAGGCGGAGCTTTTGAGAAATGTTTTCTCTTAGGTTAGGCCATAAGAGTAAGGGCGCTGTGATGAAAGTAGTGCCCTGATAAGAAGAAAAAGGAACAGCAGAACCTATACCTTTCCATCAGATGGTATAGCAAGAACATGGCCATCCAGCAAGCGGGAAGTCCTTAAACAGAACCTAGCCATACCTTTACTCTTGCCTTGAATTTTATAACCTTCAGAACTATGAGATATAAATGTTTAAGCCATCTGTCCTATGGGATGTTGTCATTGCAGTACAAAGTGACTAGGAAAACCAGCATCCTAAGCCAGACTCCTTTAAGGTATATATGCAGCTTGATTCTATAGTTGGAGAATGAAGACCAAAGAATGCAAAGAATCATTACTCAGAGATGATTAGTTCTTAGATCTCAATGTCTTATTTTTTTCCCCATTGTAGTGATTATTGTCTGTAATCACCATCTCTGTATCTTTCTTTTCTTGCTCCTTGGTTAGTTTCCTTCACCTAGTGCACTTGGTGCAGAAAAGTTGTCAAAATACAACTCAGGAGTTTAAACTCCTGTGTCCTGATTCCTAATCTGCCCTTGGCTAGCTGAGAGACTGTGCAAGACTCCTTATGTTTCTGCAGAGTTAACTGAATTTGCTTTACCATTAAATTTGAGGATATCATGTGACTTCCCAGTGCACATTGAAATTGACAGTATTCCTTTAGTCTTCAACATAAAATCATGCCTTCTTTTGAGATTCTGCAAAATTTACAAGCCATCATTGAATTTTCTAGAAGAAAAACAGCATGTTCACAAATGGTACTAAATATGATTTATGTAATGGGGCTACTTAACATATGCTGCAGCTTTTAATTCTTGATTATTACTACTATTCAGGGAATCACTGTAAACTGTTTGAAAGGGGTGAAAATAAAGTACAACAATTTCATTCTTCTCCCTAAGCTTTGTTGGGAAGATAGTCACAGAATTCAGAAAAGTATGACCTTTTTACTACTCTTTCCTTATCACCAATCTTCACTGAACTCTTCTATCACTTTCTTATTCTTTGCATAATAGAAATTTCACATTCCAGTTTTTCTTATCACTATAGTTTGATGACATAACACATACATTTATGTTAAATGATTTAACAAAACACAAAAACAATGCTAGATGTGTGGACACACACCTGTTATCCCAGCTATTTGGAAAGCAGAGATAGGAGGGTCTCTGTCTGAGACATAAGCTCAAACAAAACAAACTAGTATGGTGGCTGGTACACACCTGTACTACCAGCTACTCAGGAGGTAGAAGTAAGATCACTATGTGATACCAGTCTGAGAAAAAGTGAAAGACTATCTGAAAAAAAACCCACAAATATAAGAAAGAAGGACTGGAGCATGGGTCAAAAGGTAGAATGTCTGCCTAGCAAGTGTTAAGCCCTGAATTTAACCCACAGCATTTCCTGTCCACCTTAAAAAAAGTAAAGAAAAAGTTAGGTAAACAAATTATTTAGATGTACGTTAAAAATGTGTCTACGCTAAGTCATCTTTGTAGTGTATGATTATGTATTTCTTCCTGCTTTAACTGAATGGAGATTGACTTCAGATGTTAAATATACAAGTTTAAATATGGCTTAAGCATATTGAAAATGGCACTCATTATGAATGATTAAGGTAAGAGGAGGATGATTGATGTGTGTCTCTAGGTTTACAAAACTGATATCATAAAGCTGTCGTTGCTTGTGATGTGAGCCACTACCATGGCTAAGCACAGGTTTAAACGGGCGGAGGGACTGAGCCACCTGGCATTTGTTTTAGAAAACAGCATGGGGATGTGTATCAGTACTTACACCAGAGAAAGGCAGTAATGGTGTGAGATTTGGTCATGATTCCTCCCTACTCTGCAGAGTCATTACAATTTGGCACATAACAAGTACCCCAAAATGTTTCATGATGGACTGGTCAAGTTCTACAAGTCTGTACCTGCTTTTTGAGATGGTGTTCACATTTGAAAAGGATGATAAAGAATCTATTCTGCCCCATCTCTGATCACATAAACTTGTAAAGTGAAAGACAAAGCAAACCCAGCAACTCAAATGTGGAGCATTCAATGAACCATTTCAGCTATAGACATAAGGTTACGTGTGTGTGTGTGTGTGTGTGTAATAATTTCAAAGGTTTTAAAAATCAATGCTCATGTTTCTATTTATTAAGTTGCCAATTAAACCTATACACTTGGAGTTTATCCAAGGTGTTATTGTGAACGCAGTAGGACAGCTCTGAAGCACACTCCCTGAAACCTTTTTGTATTCTTCTGAGGCTATTTGTGGCAAAAATCTTGGAACTGAATTGACAAATCTGATATTTAATTTTTGACTCTAGGCAGGTAATTTAAATGTCTCTAAATCTTGAGTATCCTATTTGTCAGGCACAGCAATAGTGATACAGAAAGTAATTCCTCAACTGAAATTTGGTACATTTTAAGATGCTCTCACATGTGGGCAGTTGCTTTTGTAAACTTCATGAAGCAACAGATAAGAACAGTTTGTCCGAGTGGTCTGCCCAACTTCAGTTGTTTTCTAATTAATTTCCAGAGGAAATGAACTCCTAGAATGGAGGTTTTCATTCTTAATACCCTCTTCCATCTTGGCTACCTTCCTCAATTTCATGACTTGGAAGTTATATGGAAAGAAGCAGTAACAGTACTGCTAGGAATTCATGAAGACTGCAAAATATTTCTTAGTTATTCCAAATAAGGGAAAGCATGGGACCTATGTTCCTTTGGGCCTGGCTTAGTTCACTTAATATAATTTTTTCCAAGTCTTTCCATTTCCTAACAAATGGGGCAATGTCATTCTTTCTGATGGAGGCATAGAATTCCATTGTGTATATATACCACATTTTCTTGATTCATTCATCTACTAGGGGCATCTGGGTTGGTTCCAAATCTTAGCTGTGGTAAATAATGCTGCAATAAACATAGTCATGCTGGTAGCTTTCGTGTGGTCAAGCAGAAAAGGTCAGATAAGTTGATGTTAGGGAAATGAACCCTAAGATATGTAGTCAAATGTTTTTTTTCTTTCATGCGATTGTTTCTAACACATTTATAAGATTATTTCTTTGTTGGTTTGTATGTCCCTTCCCCACAGTATAACCCCTCTTTTCACTGTATTTGATGTTATTATAATTTGTGGAAGGGAAGGGAAAAAACAAATCGTTTAAATAGGGATACAGGTGGACCCATTGCAACAATGAGACGTACAAGTCGTTATGTCGAAAATAAACTTTACAACTTTGATGGGGGGGGAGGGTTGAGTGGGGTAGGGGGGGAGGATGAGATGGGAAGGGGAAACAAAGGAGGAGGCTACAATGCTTGATAAGAAATGTACTCATTATCCTGCCCATGTAATTGTAACCCCTCTGTACAGTATTTTCACAATAAAAAATAAAAATAAAAATAAATTAAAATATTTCTTAGGTTACTAACCAAGAAGGATTTTTATTGGTATCGCAAGCTGTATTTCATAAAGATAGGAACCATTAAGGATCAGAAATGTGGCCTGACAAACAGAAAGAGCGAGTAACCCATGACTTGGGGATTGTTGGCCTGGTTGTTATTCTTTTACAGGAGATACAGGCAGCCCAATATGCACAGTTGCTTACATGTCCTGACCCCTCCACTGACAAAGCACTTTTCTCCCCAGTTTTGGGGAAAGATGATGGGAGAGATAGCTGCTATCATTAGATAGGATTACTAGTTTTTAAAGCAGAATGAGTTTTTGGTGTGTGTGTGTGTGTGTGTGTGTGTGTGTGTGCGCGCGCGTGCGCGCGCACGCATGCACACACACCAGTTCTGGGGCTTGAATTCAGGGACTGAATTCCTGTTTTTTAGCTTTTTTGCCGAAGAGTGATAGTTATACAGGAAGTATCAATATCTGGAAGTATCAGCTCTATTTCCTGCTTTTTGCTCTTCATCTTCCTCCTCCTCCTCCTTGTCATCATCACTTTTAGGTTTAGATTTCATAAATGAGTGAAGCATGAGTGTTTGGCTCTTTGAGGTTGATTTATCTTGCTCAGTATAATGGTTTCCAGTTTTATTTATATTCCTGCAAATGACACAATTTCACTTGTCTTCATGGCTAATATTCTTAATATATATAAAGTTTTCTTTAGGTGTCCAGTAATTGATAAGTGGAAAAAATAACTTCTTTTTTATATCTAGTTCAGTATGTGATAATTATGTAATGTGGCTACTAAAAACCCCAACATCATCTTGGACTTTGTTAATAAGAATTTGTTTCATAGGATAGATAGTATTTTGGACCATTTCTAATTCATTCACTAATTTCCTATAATGGCTTACTAGATTGTGTGATAGGGGGATCCTCTTGCAGTATAAAGTGAACCATATGTCTCAGGACTAAACCTTAGGTCTTTGGTAGTGCTGATGGGGGCTTATGCTTAATTTATGCATCCTGTAGATAGCTCATACAGATGGTTGGAATACAGTTGTATAAGTAAATGGAAGATTAGGGAATAAAAATATGTTAGAGACATTGATAAGGGAATTGTCTTATATGAATTTATCAAATGAGATATGTAGATGATTTTTGCCTGGGTAGAGTGCATAGTCAGGGTACTTCAAAAAGGATCCAGGAAAGGGTCTTAAAGAAAGGACTTAAAAAATGTTTGTTGAGTGATAAGTGAGGTGTGGCGTTATAGCTCTGGGTGATTGTGAGAGTTGTGCTCAGAGGACTCAGAACTGCCAGACCTGTGGTCTGGAAGAAAAGGGCCAAGATGCCCTTTTTAAGCTGAATAATGAGAGGGCTCCTTAATAAGAACAGATTTAAAGAACAGATAGGAAACAAAGCTGGTGAGCAGTGGATGGAAAGGAAGAGAGAAGAAATGAAGTAGAGGCGATGAGAGATCATTTGTAGAAAAGTCATGTCTGACACTTTCACGTCATGAATCTCTTGTGCATGCAGGACACTGCATTATATCTGTGGCATTCTTGCTGAAACTCAAGAATTTTTCAAATTTCAATCATGACAAAATATGACACAAATCCTGACCTGAAGGACAATCTGCTGAATAACTGATATATTATCTTCAAAAGCGGTAACATCGTAACTAGGAAAGATAAAGCAGCTGTGAGAGATGACAGGAAACTCAGAACAAATAACTAATAATAGCGATCTAGGATTCTGCTTTAGACTCTGGATGAGAAAATGACAGTGGACACAAAATTACCGAAATTTTTAATCATTTTACAGATGAACAGTTTTCTATCAATGATAACTTCCTGTGTTTTGATCATTGTAACACAGTTGTGTAGGGAAATGCACTACTGTCTTACTCTGAAATTTCTAATTGTAAAATTAGTTTAGGAAGAGGTTGCTTCTAAAGGGAAAATGAGAGATGGAGAATGCAGGGAAAGAACGTGAGGCTGAGGAGAATTTAAAAATTGTAATGGTAATAAAAATGCCTGAGAGTATTTCTAGAAGAATATGAGACTATTCTAGATAACTCATTAAGAGCATGGTGGATAACTTGTTAAGAGCATGGTGGAGATGTTTTTACCCGGTGAGTATAATTGTACAAAGGAGGGAATGTTTTTGTCATTGTTGCTATTCTACTTCAACACACAAGGAAAAGGAGACAAGAAAAGGCTCACAGGACAGTAGGTGATAGAGCTGTCATTTCATAGTTGAATGTTTAAATTAATGCATGATATTTTCTTTTGAAGATGAAAGGGAACTGGGCATAATTAAATGATTCACAAATACATGCCATTAATTGTGTAGCAACAGAAAATACAGGAAAAACAGGGAAGAGAAGTTAGGGTAAAGCCTCTCCAGTGGATGAATGGAGTAGATAGATTTTGGACCCGAGGCGGGATGCAGTATCCATGGAAATAATAGCCAGTCTTAAGAAATAAGCAGGAAGGAAGGAAATTGTGTGGCTCTACTGGATGGAAGTTGAAGACAGTTCCCAGTTTGCCTTTAATTTCTCTGTAAAATAGGAACTGAAGCTGCCATCTGAGAGTCCAGATGGAAAATGGCCAAGTTGGAAATCAGAGACAGTGGAAAGGTTGTAAGTAGCTAATGTGGAGACAAGGAGAGAGAGAGCCAGAGGAGAGAGTTAGGGTAAAGAACACAGCATGGTAGAGTAACCACATCTACCCATGGTTGTGCCATACTTGCCATAATTTGTCTTCTTCTGTATGTTATAGTCCATGCTGTGTACTGCTGGATTAATCCAAGGCTGAATTTTTGCCCAGTAGTTGCCAGAAAAGTATCTATCGAATCACTGAGAAAATAACGATGTTCTTAAATAAGCATTAGAACGGATAGGCTTCTGTCAAAGAGGATGATAAGGAGATCCAAGAACACTCAGAGTGCTGTTTCCAATTACATTTTGGTGTGTGTAACTAATGCTTGAAAAATGCTTTTTATATATTTATTAGACATTTGCACCCTCATTTTTTTATTGTGAAAATACTGTGCAGAGGGGTTACAATTACATGGGCAAGGTAATGAGTACATTTCTCCTTTGTTTCCCCTTCCCATCCCTTCCCATCTCCCCCCAACCCCACCTCCCATTCCCCCTCCCGAGCTCCCTCCCCCTACCAAAGTTGTAAAGTTCGTTTTTCGACAAAACGACTTGTACATCTCATTGTTGCAATGGGTCCACCTGTATCCCTATTTAAACTATTTGTTTTTTCCTTTCCCCTCCACAAATCATACCAACATCAAATACAGTGAAAGCAGGGGCTATTCCGTGGGGGAGGGACATATAAAGCAACAAAAAAAATAATCTTATAAATGTGTTAGAAACAATCACATGAAAAAAAACATTTGAATACATATCTTAGAGTTCATTTCCTTAACATCAACTTATCTGACCTTTTCTGCTTGACTCAGACATATACTAGTTATTGCAAATAAGGGAAACCATGGGACCTATGTTTCTTTGGGCCTGGCTTACTTCACTTAATAGAATTTTTTCCAAGACTTTCCCTTACCTAACAAATGGGGCAATGTCATTCTTTCTAATGAAGGCATAGGATTCCATTGTGTGTGTGTGTGTGTGTGTATACATATATAACATTTTCTTGATCCATTCATCTACTCATTGTTGGTGGGAGTGTAAACTTGTTTAACCACTTTGGAAAGCAGTATGGAGGTTCCTCAAAAGACTCCACATAGAACTCCCCTAGGACCCAGCAATCCCACTTTTGGGCATTTACCCAAATGATCACAAACAAGACCACACTAAAGCTACCAGCCAAGTAGGTTTACTGCAGCATTATTTACCATAGCTAAGATATGGAACAACTCTCACTTTTAAGAGGGCAAAAAGAGTCCAAAACAGAGAGCCTATTAAAGTAGGCTCTACAGGAACCTGTGAAAAGATTAAAGTTAATGTGATATGGCTGTAGGTGCTGTGTATACATAAGTGTGTTCGTGACTATATTTATGTATGATATATATCATATATATATTTTTCTATAAGAGAGCTTTAAAGCCCACTTTGTAAGAATAATTCATTTTATGGCTATCAAGTATTTATCAGCAGGTCTTTACCAATATTTTCTTCTTGTTTTGTGTTTTGAATGTTTCTCCTTTCTTTTTTCTTTTTTGTTCAACTGGAGTTTGAACTCCTGGTCTTGTGCTAGCTAGGCAAACACTTTACCTTCAGATCTTTTGCCTTTTTTGTTAATTAGGATCTTATGTTTATGCTTGGAAAGATCTATAATCTTTCTGTTTCTGTTTTCCTCAATGTTGAGATGGCAGGTAAATGCTATCCTGCTCAGATTTATTGATGAGGTCTCTCAAACATTTTGCCTGGGGTGGTTTCAAACCACAGTCCTTCTGAGTAGCTAGGATTACAGTCATGAGCTACTATACTTTTTATTTTGTGTTCCAGGGGTTGAATTAAAGGCCTCACACTTTGCTAGGCTGGTGCTCTACCACTTGAGCCAGGCTTCTAGCTTAGCTTTTTGCTGATTATTTTACAGATTGAGTCTTGAGGACTTTTCTGTCTGTCTAGCTTTGAACTTCCTTCCTCCAGATCTTCCTCCAGCTTCTGAAGTAGCTATGATTACAGGCAGGAACCATTAATACCATGATACTTTAATTTTAGAGGATTTTATTGAAATGCATAGATCTTACCAGCCAAAATAGCAATCATTAGCTACCAATGTATATGAAATTTAAATGTAATTTGTATTGCATTTGAAATGATTGAAATTAAATAAAATTAAGATTTTATTCTACAGTTTTACTAAATTTCAAGTGTCCAGTAGCTCTCTGCGGCTAGTGGCTACTGTCGTAGACAATGTGCCTAAGGAAGATTTTGATTATGATTGAGAATTCTATTGGAAGACACTGTCTTGGATTTTTATTTTTTAATTGGCAAGCCAATGTTGATTTTCTAATTCAAGTACTTTGAATGCTAGGAAAATGCTTTTTCATCCCAACATGGCATAAATGCTTTTTACTTTCTCCTGGTATTTCAAATAGTTATTTCAAAAATTATATTTAATGGGGTATGGTCTTATATATTGTTTTTGGACCACTAGTCCTAAATAAAGTTAAAGTTAAATGTTATTTTCTACATTTAGTGAATATTTAGACAGTTGACATTTAACTACTATTATGTTACATTTGTCTATTAAAATTAATTTTATTTTTATCAACATTTTTAAAGGGGATTAGTACAATAAAAGTTAAGAAATGATTCACCTTTCATGAAACTCATAGTTTAGTGGTGGAGGCAATAGGCATCACTAATATTTATAGTAGTAAGTATAGTTGTTAGAGTCAAAAAAGAGCAAAGGTTATTAAAGTAGGCTCTATGGAAAGTTGTGAGAAGATTAAAGTTAATGAGTGTGTGTTCTGTGTGCATGTGTGTATGTGAGTGTGTTTGTGATTAAGGAGGGAATAGGAAAGAGAAGGATTTCTGAAAGAGAGAATGTGAAAGTAACTTGTGAAACATCTTACGAGTGACTGTAACTTCTGGCCCATTTAAACATTTATTCTCTAGGAAGATCAATGACTGTTTGTTCAGTTAAGGATGAGTTATTAGGTGTGTTGAACTAGAAACAGAAAGCTCTCTTAGAGGACCACTTTATAGTTTAGTAGAGAGCAAAAGAGGACCTGAACTATGGTGTTAGCAGGGGCATGGACTGAAAGGGACTTCAGGAAAGTCAAGCTGATCAGATTGAACACTAATTAGATTTGTAGGGAATTACTGACTGGTATTCCAAGATGTTCCTGTCAAGCACAGAATGCCTCAGAGCCTGCCAAGAACAACCCAGGTGAATATTAGGTAACATATAATTGCACTGTACTCATCACTACCCATGTCAGAATCCTAAATAGCTACATGAGCTTTCTTTGGGATTGAATACAGTTGTCATTTAGCTTAGAGTATCTTGTTGTAGATTCGTTGGAGACATATTTGCTTACTACCTAGATTTGTCACAGTTCCAAGATTAGTTCTGTTCAAAGTAATGCCATAAAAATATGATCATCCCAAACTAAATTTAGAAAGAGTGCCATTGCATAATCCATAGATAGGACCCATGATTTTTTGTCAGTATTCCAGGTTTAAACTCAGGGCCTCACGCTTGGTGGACTAGCTCCCTCAGCTGGCACCATAGCTCTTAAACTATACCCAACTTTTTACTCACCCATGCTTTCTATTGGTTATTTTTGAGATAAAATCTCAGACTTTTCTGTCTAAGCTGACTTTGAATTGAGATCTTCCAAATCTCAGCTTCCTGAGCTAAGATTACAAGCAGAGTTCCTGGAGTCTTGCTTAAGACCTACTTTTTGTTAGTATATATGTTGTTTTATAGAGACTGATGTATCAAGTTGTTGATTATAGTTATTACTGGACTTGTAGTAGCTTTAATTTTTCTGTGGATTTGTAAAAGTAATTTACAATGCATCTATTATGGAGAAAAATGGAATATTTTAAAATGAAAATTAAGGCTGTGATCAAAATTTAATATTTTAATGCATGGGAGGGTATCTTCACTTTTACAGAACTTATCTGTGAGGGATTGAATAAGCCAAGAATAATAGAATTATTATAGATGAATGATCTGACATTTGATAATATCCATTGGCACGAAGGGTCTAAAAGTTTAATGAGAGTGGGCAGAAAAAGATTATCTTTGTGTCATGAAATTCTATCTTCTGTGTTTTTCTTCCTGGAAAGGATTAAACAGAAAAGTTGCTATTATTCATTTAAAGAACATAATTGAGCCCTAAGTCAGTCTACAGAAAATTTAATTTAGATTTCATTGTTTTTAGGACATGCTTCTACTAATGACTTGAAGTTACATTTCCTGAGATTTGTTGAAAGCAAATATCTGATTTGAAAACCAATTCTATTGTTTGACAGGTGAAAATGAGACATTTTCATTAATATTACAACGGACTAATAATACATTTTCTAGTAAGGAGTTAACTATATCACAATTCTATCTTAGAAAATTCTTTTTCCACTAAAGCTAGATCCTTATATATCACCCTGCACCAGAATCAACTCCAAATGGATCAAAGACCTCCAAGTCAAAGCAGATACTCTGAAAACATTACAGGATGGAATAGGAGAAACCCTAGGTCTCCTTGGCTCAGGCCGAAATTTTCTGAATAGAGACCCGGAAACACAACAAATCAAAGAAAGGTTGGACAAATGGGATTGCATAAAGTTGCAGAGATTCTGCATGCCAAAGGACATAGCTAGCAAGATCAATAGAAAGCCCACGGATTGGGAGAAGGTCTTTACTAGCCATACAAGGGACAAGGTCTCATATCTAAAATATACTTGGAACTCAAAAAATTAAATCCCCCAACAACAAATCCTCAAAGAAACAACTGCCCAATAAACAAGTAGGCTAAAGACTTAAAGAGAAACTTCTCTGAAGAAGAAAGAAGGATGCCAATAGACACATGAAGAAATGCTCAACCTCCCTAGCCATAAAAGAAATGCAAATCAAAACAACATTGAGATATCACCTCACTCCAGTTAGAACGGCAAAAATCAAGAACTCTAGCAACAACATATGCTAGAGGGGATGTGGACAGAAGGGAACCTTACTTCATTGTTGGTGGGAATGTAAACTTGTTCAACCACTTTGGAAAGCAGTATGGAGGTTCCTCAAAAGACTCCACATAGAGCTCCCCTATGACCCAGCAATCCCACTTTTGGGCATTTACCCAAATGTTTACAAACAAGACCACACTAATGCTACCAGCACAACTATGTTTATTGCAGCATTATTTAGTATAGCCAAGATATGGAACCAACTCAGATGCCCCTCAGTAGATTAATGGATCAAGAAAATGTGGTATATATACACAATGGAATTCTATGCCTCCATCAGAAAGAATGACATTGCCCCATTTGTTAGGAAATGGAAAGACTTGGGAAAAATTATATTAAGCGAAGTAAGCCAGGCCCAAAGAAACATAGGCCCCATGGTTTCCCTTATTTGCAATATCTAGTATATGTATGAGTCAAGCGGAAAAGGTCAGATAATGTGATGTCAGGAAAATGAACCCTTAGACATGTCGAAAATGAGCTTTCCAATGTTGGTGGGGCGGGGGAAGGATTGGGACTGGGGGGGAAGAGGGGAGGCTGGGAAGGGATGTGAAGGATAAACAAAGCAGGAGGCTGCAATGCTTGGTAAGAAATGTACGCATTATCCTGCCCATGTAATTGTAACCCCTCTGTACAGTATGTTCACAAATAAAATAAAATAAATTAAAAAAAAAGAAAAGAAAATTCTTTTTCCCTTTACCGGCTTTCTGGTTTTCCACTTGACAAAGTATCTTTTAAGAATTTTAAATTTTATTTAGATGCTATTGTTATTACTCAGAAAGAATTAAAGACTATGAAGTTTAAGACTGGTGGAATAGTATACTAGTGGAATTGCCATTGAATTCTAAGTGTTTTCTTTTTCTCTGATGAGACTTTTGGAAATTTGGTTTGTGGTTGAGAAGAAAGAAAAGAGACAGAATATTTAATGATTTAGCTACGTAGAACTAGTCTGAGGTATTTTTCTCTTTTCCAACCTATTTTTTTTGAAAGGATGGCTTACTTACCTAAGTGAAATTGTAAATCTTTTTCATCGAGGTGAGTTATTGACTCATAAAAATAGGAACGCTCAAACGACCTGCCCTTCATCCACTCCCCTCAAATGTCTGTTTCTGAAAATCAATGGCTCCAAACTGATGATAGCAAAAGTGGCCAGGATGTGTTTAGAGGATGATAAATGAGAGGGAAGGACTTTTCGTAAATATGCAACCTACAGGATATTTTCTAAACTTACTGGTAACTGCCCATCAATATTCCTTACTAAATTAACCGAACCTTACAAACAAATCAGACAAGCAAAAACACATTATCCCTGGAGTAAATTATTTCAGAGGACACTGGCAAATATTTTGAAACTATTTGAGAAGATATTTATGGCACAAAGTGAAGCCTCATGCATATTCCCAATGGTATCATTTCACTGTAATTCTTGTTGCAGTACTAAAATGGAATAAATAGTATTTCTTACCCTACCTACTACAGGTTGTTTGGAATCAAACTAACAAGAAATTCTTAGGAAGACACAAAAGGGTGTTGAAGATAGCTATTAAGGGAGACAAATTTAATCTTTATTAAAATTATACTTCTCAAAAATATATAAGCAATTAAATGAGTAAGCTTTTTCTGAGCAACATTTTAATGAAAAGTAAGAATAAACATTTGAGGCTCAACTATGTGGAAATATTTGAGGTATGTATAAATCAATGCTGTACTTATATACTCAGAGAACAGCAATTAGATGGATAATATTAGGGGCTTTCCTAGAAATAATAATTAGAACATGATTTTATTTTCTAAGCATATTTTTCTTAAAATGACTATGATGAAATATTACTAATTAAATGATACTGTACTCGGAATTTGCTTCAAATAAAATGAGATGGAAAGAGAATTGAGCGGTTATAGATATTGGTAAGATAGGATGATAAATACATTGAGGATTATTATACTATTTGTGTATCATACTATTTGTGTATTATCATACTATTTCTGCATATGCTTGAAACTTTAGAAATATGTGAGATATAGTATGCATAGTACATATACTATATATCATATTTTATATTATCTATATACAGTAGAGACTAGACATATATAGAGACAATATAGTCTATATATAGAAAGAGTATATATGCATATATATAATCTCAATATATAGTCCATATATAGTGAGATACTCTCTCCATATAGAGAGATTATTCTGTGTGTGTGTATGTGTGTGTGTGTGTGTGTGAGTATGCCATAGATGCAAATTCTTAACTGTGGACCATTGAGGTAGCATATAGCAAGATACAATTACCCTCCAGATTGCAAGACAGCAAGCACCAGTAATTACCATTGCTGTCATTATCAGCATCATGACATCACGACAATCATTAATTATTGACCACCTTTGTGTCAAACAATAGGTTAAATTATATTACACAGATAGGATTATTACATTGAATTATTCATCATGCTATATCGATTTAGGTAATATTACCTTTGTTTTTCAGAAGAGAAAACTGAGAATTAGTGATATTAACTACCTTCCCTAGAACAAATGTATATTGAGTGAAAGAACTAGTAATTTCCAAGTGTAGTGTTTTCTTACATTATTGTTGGCATTTAGTATGCTAGATTACCTGTGAATGGTATAAACTTTTATGAAAATGAATTAAAATCACCCAAATTAGAACAAAGTATTTATTCAGAGCTTCTTATAACTCTAACCACTACCATGTACATTTGTCAGAAATTCAAATTATAATGAAGAAACAGCAAAGACTCTAGGTATGTTCTGGCTGGACGTTGGCAAGAGGAAACTGAAGTCAGGCTCATGAGAAGTAAGGTATTTTATGTGTTGGTTGGAAGGAGGATATCTGGCTTTTTCTGGTTGCTCTTAAGTTGGAAGTAGGGATAACAATATGGAAGCTGGCTGAAATTTGCTTTAGAGATTGTAGACCAGAGTTCTTCTATCTATCTATCTATCTGTCTGTCATCTATCCATCTATCCATCTATCTATCTATCTATCTATCTATCTATCTATCTATCTATCTATCTATCTATCTATCTATCTCTACATAGATACAGAGATAGATCTAGATATATATGATCAAAAAGGCTAGAAAACCAGACTTTTACTCTTTGGAGCTTGTTCAGTTGCTGCCCATAGTCCATCTTTCCCAAGGTCATGACCTTTTTATTATTATGTAATCATGGCTACTATATGATAATATAATGCTGCCCTGAGGCATTTGAGAATCCAGGCAGAATGTAACAACAGATCAGTGAATGAGTACTATGGTAGATACAACAACATAAGGTCTCCATGAGAATGTGTAGTATGACCAGGACCAGGACAGAACATGCTAGCTCAGGTCCTGGGAACAAGTTTAACAGCAATAAGATCATCTTAAGGAGTCAGTAGGCAGACAACCATAAGCTGTTCTATCTTGAGTACTTCATTGATTCATGTATGGCAAGATGTATTAGCAATAGCACCAGTGCCACCAGGGCTAAGGCAAAAAGGAACATAGCACCATTATCTTGTCATTATTATGTCCAATGAATTGAGGCTGATAGTTATCCATGTAGGGCAGATATTATTAGTCAATTTCTAATAGAAGTTGATACATTTCTCACAGGGTTTTCTAATCATATGATTCCTACTATTGGGAACACTGCTCTGCTTATTTTTTTAAACAATGAGTCAGTAATTCTCCCAGGTAGCCTGTCAGAACAATGAAGGATGGCTGATGTGTCTTTTAGTCAGAATTTCTAGCTTGGATGATGTACAAAACCACAGTCTTTGTATGCGGTCTTGTAAAATACTGTCCCTAGTGTGATTAAGGTCTTAGTTATTAAGGTATTAGTAGTAGCTAAAAGGGGCAAATAGTCATTAAAAAAAGAACTATTTATGCCATGAGGTTGTAACAATTGCCTTACATGATATGAATTATATATTTGAATTTTTATTATCCTTACAAGTAGGAAGTAATTGGATCATTGTCCAGTGGAATGCTGGAATTCAAATTTAGAAAAATTTAGAATATGATTAGTACGTGGTAATAATTGGTTTATTTTATAAGTTAGATGGGTGTAGAAAAGTCACAGGTTTATTTGTCTAAAGTTAGTTGCTCACTGAGGTGTCAGTGGAAATATCATCCATTATAATTTCCTATGGTGTCATTTGAAGAAACCACAATTTCCCAGAAGTCTTTAACAGGAGTGGTCATGGATGACCTATGTAAGAGTCTATAAGGTTGAGGACAATGGCTGCTGTTTAATGGCCCACAACAAGTATGTTCTTACTAAAAAATGATAATAGGAAGTATGAATTGATGACAAACCAATGTTTATAGAAAAAGAAAGGCTATTTACGATGGTAACCAATCAGTCTGTGCCATAAGTAGCTCCATAAAGAAATATATTTAATAATGATTTGGAATTATTTGTGCCTTCAAGCAGGCTCATTGGAAAGGCCAGAAACAATCTGAAAGGTATAACCATCTCTTCCATTCTTCCATTTTGGGAACTTAAGTTGGGCATTTTGTAATGACCTATTTGAGTCTCTCAAGGACCTTCCTTGGAGGGGGTAATTAGGATCATGGCTAAGCTGCTTACTTAGCACTTTTATTTCCTGTCCTAGTACTTCCTATACATCCAAATGATCTCCTTTCACATTGGGGAAATTTCAAACCTTCATTTTAAATATCTTTCTAGGAGACATGGAAACTTTCTACTAACTTGTTATTCTCTTGGAGGTAAGTTTCAGTACAGTGGAAGTGAGGAACTCTATTGGTTGTGAAACATTCCAAAGTCATGTACTGTTCCAAGAGTAATTTGTTCTCTCTATGTATTTAGCCTCTGGCTAACTGACAATAGAGTAATAAATTCTGTCTTATAACAAATTCTGCTGTTACCTCGGTTGGAAGATGACATGCTAAAGGAGAGCTTACATTAGTAATGATATATTCCACTTGATAGCCTCCCTTTTCTTTCTTGAGTCTGATCCACTAGCAAGGAAAGCTAGATCAGGGTTTGCAGTGCTAATCTTCACTACATTGGAGTGAGGTACAAAAGTTTCTCAAGTTAGCTGGGTTGCTGGTGGCTCATGCCTGTAATCCTAGCTACTCAGGAGGCTGAGCACTGAGGATTGCAGTTTGAAGCTAACCTGGGGAGAAAAGTTTGTAAAACTCTTTATCTCCCATTAACTAGCCCAAAGCTGGAAGTGGACAGATAGCATGGATCAAGTGGTAGAATACCAGCTTTAAGAGAAAAATCCAAGAGAGAGCACAAGGCCTTGAGTTCAAGCTCTTGTACAGGCACAAGAAGAGAAAGTAAAACAAGAAGCTTCACAAGTTAGGTAAGATATTTTCAAGTGTCCCATCTTCAGGTAGGAACAGGAGACAGGCAGGAGATAGAATATTGCAGTGCTGACTGATCATGTGAGAAAGAATGATGAAATGAGTCATATTAAAAGTGAATTAGTGATGTTTGGTCTTTCGCCATAGTAATAGGTGCATTGTGTGAGGAACTATGGAGTCAAGCAGGAAGACAAGTCATTCAGAAAAGCATTGGTGTATTTTTCAGGAGAAAACTTACAGGTTTCACAGCTATTACCCTGAGTCAAGGAAGGTAATGTGCCTTTGGACCAGGCTTCGAGGTAAGATAGTAGTTAGACATAGGTTTTTGATGTTTTGATGTTTTTCATGAAGTTGAGTTTAAATGTCTCCTGGCCCAGACCACTTGTGCACAGATCCATAAGAGGACATTTTGAGGTCAAGGATGTCCAGGGAAGTAGGCATTTAAAGACAATTTCTTGGGTTGGGCATGTGCTAGAGAGCTAGCTTAGCCTGGAGCACAGCCCAGAGTTCAATCCTCAACCCTGAACAACAACAACAAAAGAACCTTCCTAGAAGGTTCCTAGAAGCCTTCCCACGGTTGATCTACCAAAGGAACGCTTCCCTAACTGAAACTTCAGTGAATTCAACATGAAGTGTTATTTCCAGAAAAATTATATTCCCACTTATATCTAGAATTCCTCTAAGTTGTCTTTTTTTAGGAGAATAAGTGTGGATAATCCTAAACAGGATAGTGCTTTCTTACTCCAACGATAGCTCATGCTCAATGTAATGGACTTTGTGCTTTTAACATTGCAATTTTCTTCAGTACTGGTGTGTTTTGTCCTGCTAAAGCGAGGAGCAAGTGAATGGACTCCTTCAGGTGGGCCTCTTGTCTGCTGAGCAGTGCAAGACAGCACCTGTGCACTGTACTGGAATTGAATCCAAAGGAAAATGCATACCTTCTCCTGGCTATTTCCTCAGGAAAGGGAAAGGTTTTAGAAAACTCTGCAGGTAAGACTGTCCAGGTAGACTGTTTCCCCTCCCCACCCCCAGAGGAATATGTAAAGTTGTTAATTTCGCCAATCCAGCCATACATTGAACAGACAGGGCCAAGATCTACTAGAGTCCCCCAAGTAGATTCATTTGGAATCGAGAGCTTGGCATTTGGGTAAGTTACTGTGAGGAAGTGAAGGATATAATCTTTTTGAGAGCCCTGAGGTCTTGAAGAAAAATCAATAGCCTTCCTTGTTTTTTTGTTGTTTTTGTTTGCTTTTTTTCTGGCAGGATGGAAATGTTAGAAAGGCAAGTGGAGGATATGAGAAAAGGCTTTGGATATAAGGTTTTCATAGAGTTGAATTCATCCTTAGGTTTGGTTGCAAGTGATATTGGGGATAGTTATTTGATAGAATCCGTCTGTACTTTACTAAGTTCCCTTCCTGTTTCTTTTGCTGTTCATGAAAATGTTAGCCCAGGCAGTATAGAGAGCAGTAGCATAGTAAGCAGAATAATAGCCC
This sequence comes from Dipodomys ordii, assembly GCF_000151885.1. Taxonomy (NCBI): domain Eukaryota; kingdom Metazoa; phylum Chordata; class Mammalia; order Rodentia; family Heteromyidae; genus Dipodomys; species Dipodomys ordii. Next base: position 2,492,517 of record NW_012267264.1, read on the forward strand.
AGCCCAGCCACACAGAGTATGAATATGTCAGGCTCCATGCCAAGGCGGTGCTCAGTTTGTGGGTAGACATAGGTCACTGTTCAGCTGATCTACAGAGGACCTTTGCTGTGGGGCCCAGTGTAATCATGAAAGCCCATATGAAAGGCAGAACTAGTCCTTGTTGGAGTATTCAAGATGCTCTGCTGCTTATTCTGAAAGGAGAGGAAAATGCCATGAACCAAAGAATTTAAATGGCCTCTACAAGCTGAAAAATGAAGGCAATGGATTCTCCACTGAGCCTTTGGTGTTTGTGACACTTTGATTGTTTTTAGGCCAGTGAGATTCTCTTTGCACTCATGATTTTTAGTACTATTAGATCACAGATGCGTCTTGTTTTAAGCTACTTCATTTGGGGTCATTTGTCCCAGCTTCCACTGGAAGGTAATCCCTATGTCAAGAGCTCTACCTGAGGTGGGTGTGAATTGTAATGAAGGAGTAAAGACACCAGAGCAGATGCAACATGGCTGGGGATAGAAGAGCCTTCTGGAACCTCAAGCAACAGTCCCTCTGCTTTGGTATTCAACTTCATTTTAGTATATACACATATACTTCTGTAATATTCATTTACCATCATCCTCTCCTTTTATCCCTCTCCCGGTTCAATGTTGCCACTCTGAAACAGACGACTTTTTAAATCATGCCATACTATTACTATTCTTATGTGTAGCTCCTGCAAATAATTGAACACATGTGATATTTGTTTTATGGGAGCTTGGGTTTATTGTGCTTAACATGATGTTTTCTAGTTCCATCATTTTCCTACATCAGAAACTCATTTTTTTTAGGTCAAACAATACTCCATGTACGTTTATACCATCCGTATTTTCTTTAGTCATCAGTTATTGGGCATCAATCTATGGCAAACAGTTGGGAGTTGTGGTTGTTGTTCTTAAATTCAAGGACACAATGGTTCTAGTGCAAGAATAAGATAGAGAAAATCTGTGTATTATTTCAAGGAATTACCATCCAAAACATGCAGTCTGTTTAAATGAGGAAAGGTTGGAGAAAGGTGGGTAGAGTTTGGTTTAGAGAGAGTAGCTTTCTTGTACCAGGCTGGAAGTTGCCAACTTATATTTCAATCTTAAGCATTTAAGGCAAACTATTGTGTTGCCTTTTCTTTCCTCAGCAAATCCTTATCTATCTGAATGGAGCGATTTTTCTTGGACTTGGTATTTCTTTTGAGAATTTTTTCCTCAGTGTCTTTTCTGTGACAGTGTACAAGAGTTCTTGTCATTAGGTGATCAATTGAAATTGAGCAACTTAGTTGTTTGATCTAAAGGACTGAAAGTTTATTTTGGGCTCTATTTTATTTTGTTCTAAAAGTCTTTCAAAATGTTCTTTAGGATATTGGAATTCTGGTAACAGGGCTCATTCCAATCTAATTTTGTCTCTAAATCAAGTCTCCAATTTTGGATAGAACTATACAATATGATGGAAAGGTTGTTGTTCAGTGTTACATGAACAACATGTGTGTGTGTGTGTGTGTGTGTGTGTGTGTGTGTGTGTGTGTGTGTGTGTGCTTAAGCCCAGGGCCTCATCTTCTTTCTTGGCTTTTTGCTCCTGACTGGAACTCTACTACTTTAACAATACTTCTGGTCTAGCCTTTCACTGGTTATTTGGAGTTGGAGTCTAAAGGACTTTCCTATCAGGTTGGCATCAAAGCCCAAACCTGAGTGCCTAGGATTAGGGGTTAACCCCCTGGCACCTGGCTCATGAACAGCTTCTTTAACTCCAAATATTGCTTGAAATAATTTTCTTGTTTCTCTTGAAAAGGCTCTCTCCATTTCCCTGTTTCCTAACTAAAGGAGGCCCACTCATATTTATTGGTTGCATATTTTCACTTTCTAGATCATCAGATTTACTGCAAAAAGAACTCTGCAGATCCCTTTTTTTGTGTGTCAGCTTAATTAGTTCTTGCCATCTACAATCTAGCGACTATGGTTCCAAACAACATTTATCTAAGTTGATAGGGTTAAATATGCATTTAAAGTAATTCTAAATTCTAGGAGCACCTGCTGTTCTCTTCTGGGTTCAGGAAAATCCGTAATTATAGCTTTTGATTCAGCTCACATGTGAGATTTAAATTCTAGAGTTGGCTATATGCTTGGGTCTGGGAGCACTAGTCCTTAGAGGAAACTAGCATTGCTTTGGGGGTTTTGCTTTAAGATTATGTGGAAAGGTCAAGCAGGGACAGAAAGAGGGAGGAAATGGTGGAAGAGTGAGAGAGAAACAAATTCAGGGGCAAGAGCACATTCTAGTTTATGAGGAAGTGAAGGAGGAAGAAGGGAAGAATTCACCAGGCAAATGAATTGTGCTTATTGCTGCTTAAATTTGTCAAAGCATCAAGTTTGTCCAAATGAGTTTGGACTAAGAATTCTTTTGTGGAGAAATAATTTTAGTGAGACTTTTACCTGCATCCTTATGCATATCAACAGGAAAATGCTACCATTGAGGATGAAGAATCTTCTTTCCGTTCTTTTATTGTTTCTTCTGAGAAATTTGCTCAAGCCAAATGCTGCCCAGTGTCCTTTGAAGACTAGAATCTTCTTTGGTGAGCTTGTGCCACTTAGGCAGTTTTGACTAAGAACCAGGATTATAATAAGAGTGTATGGAGAACGTAGCTATCTTTCTTGGGAGAGAAGACTCAGACTTCCGTGACCTCATGAGCCCTGATGATGGTTGGACAAGACAGATGCTTGTGTCCATACTTGATGAATTGGTCCCCCACAGAGTCAGCCTCCTGTAAGTGCACAGCTTACAATGTGTAGCCTTTGGTAGATACAAAAGGAGAGAGAATACCTTTTCTGAATTAAAGCTAAGCTCTCAGAACCAAAAATTGAAATGAAAGCAAGCAGTCATCCAATTTATTGGTTTCTTTACAGCAAAGTTTGTACCAGTGGGAGATTGTCTAGTGAGCACCAGAGCTTCTCATCAGTCTGCGAGGCCAGCTTGAACATCAGCTTAGGAGACTCATGCTTATGGCTCTCTCCTGTGATTCTGCCTCTTTTGATAAACAATGCTTTTATGCAGTGTAACACAGACAGAAGCAGAAAAGAAAGCAAAAAAAAAAAAAAGGATGAATAGAAGTGGCCAGCCAAGGATGTCAAACTAATGGGGACCTACAACAAGACTTACATACTAAACAGAACAAATAGCCAAGAGACTCAGTGAAAAGAGACCGGAGTTCATCTCTCATGCTGACTCACCATATTTATGTGGATTCAATAAGCCATGAGCAACAAAGCACAAACAGTCCCCCTGGGTACCACACCTAATTGAAACCTCCTGGCAGTAGCCCTGGCCATTCGGATTACATCTCAGTACAACCCCCAGCAGCACTGAAAACAATAGACACCACTCAAATGAGAATGAGCTTACCTCAGAAAAGGATAAGCCACCATCATTTGTACTTGATAGAGATTCAAACGGAGGCAAGAGAATGGAACAACCTTTATATAGAGAGATGGATAGATAGATAGGCAGACAGACAGATGGATAGAGCCTGATATGCACTCCTTGGACATTACTGCCATGGTGATCGTGAGGCTAAGGAACTTCTCAGTGAGGCTTCTTGTGTGACTGCTTCGGCACAGCTTACCTATCTCTTATTCTCCAGGGTTGGAAGCAGGGTAGGACAGCAATTGGGAAGCTAGCAGTCATCCATGACTTTGGTCTAATGCTACTGTTTCTTGACCAATTCCCACAGAAGTGATGGTTTTGCTCATGAAGCCAATTACTTTGGGAATTTGGGCTATTCTTTGCTGTTTGTAAACAGAGTAGGATCATGTAAAATACCAATGGTGAGGGACCAGAGACTGGAGAAGGAATTCCCTCTGCCATTTGCCCTCTGGTTGGAGGGGTCAGGTGGGGTGTCTGATAGAATAATTCCTGGTCAAGTAGGTTATATCTGGGTAAGATTTTAAAAGGTCTACCAATTATTCAAAATAGGAACAAACTTTAGCATAGATAAGGTAGACTTTCAAGATAGGCCAGTGGAGGTCACATTATTTCCCCTTGTTTATAAACATCTAAAGGCAGTTTAGCTACTATAGTCCATTTAAAGGACAGATCACCTTTCCTTCCTTCCTTCCTTCCTTCCTTCCTTCCTTCCTTCCTTCCTTCCTTCTTTCCTTCCTTCCTTCCTTCCTTCCTTCTTTCCTTCCTTCTTTCCTCTTTAAAAACAGAAAACTTAAAAATATAAATAAAAATAATTTCACAATTTCTAGTTCTATTATAATGTTTTAGGCTTATAAGACAACAGCTTATCACCACTGTAGATAAAATGCAAGTGGCTTGGCTGAATGGACTGTGGAGTGAAACTATAACCAGATTCCTGTTTAGCTGTGGTGGAGATAAAGGCCAAGGCAGAGAGGAGAGTAGGAAGATGAAGCTCCCAATGTAGAGTTTTCACCAGAATGTTCTGAGGTCAATAAGCTAGTGGTAAAATAGTTTCCTCAGCTGGTGAACTTGCTAAGAGATAGCCTTGATAGAGTAGATATGGAAGAGGGACAGATACACTCTCTAGTCCACTGAGGAAAAATCGTGGTGCTGGCAAAGAGTAGGAGAATGCAGCATTGATGAGATGTAACTCCACAGGAACAGAATGTAGGGGTACCAGAGGAATAGAAATGAGTTGTAAAGTCCCTTGGACAATGTCTCTGCCTTGTCTTGCTTGCTTTAGAGTACAAAGATATGGTGAGTTAGCTATTCCACTAAGAAAAAAAATCTGGTCATTCAAGAAGTGGAAGGGGGGGCTGGGAAGGTGGCTCATTGGTAGAGCGCTTGCCTTGCATGCCTGAGACCCTGGGTTTGATTCCTCAGCACCACATAAGCAAAAAGAAAAAAGCCAGAAGTGGCGCTGTGGCTCAAGTGGTAGAGTGCTAGCCTCGAGCTGAAGAGCTCAGGGACAGCGCCCAGGCCCAGAGTTCAGGCCCCACTACTGGACCCCCCCCCCAAAAAAAAAGAAGTGGAAGGGATACCTATCAAATGATATACTGAGACAGCCTTAATGAGAGCTTACTTTGTGCCAGGTAGTGTGAAATAAATGCAATAGTTTAGATATGTGTTCACTCACTTAATTCTGCAAGACAGGTATATTGTTAACAGTCTTCCCGATGAAGACACTTTGAGTTAGCATATTTCAATAATTTTCTCAAGTAAATGGTGAACAATTTAAGCCCTTTTGACCTGAGGGCTGGAGTTCTTGACCACTGTGGTCAGCACCTCCATTTATCCATAATTAAGAACATCAATTTACTCAGTTATGAGGGTCGTAAGACAGTTCTTAATTTTCACAATCACTTGAATGGATCAGATTGGAAGACATGCACTAAGGCCATCTCTGAGGATGGAGAACAAAAACTGTAATTGTAAAATTTAAAAAAAGTTTAATTGGCCCAGTATCAGTTATGAGACTCAAAATACTTAGTCCTTTTTCAACTTGATATGTAATTTGAAAATGGAAACTTGTTTCCTTAGGCAGTTTTATAATATTTACATATACTTATCATCAAAGATCCATCTTTCCAGACTGATCTTTGGAAGATTCATAGACCAGTCTTTTTTTTTCTTATTGTGAAAATATCTTACAGGGGGGTTACAATTACATGGGCAAGATAATAAGTACATTTCTTTTTTCTTTTTTTTTGGGGGGGGGTCCGGTCGTGAGGCCTGAACTCTGGGCCTGTGAGCTGTCCCTCAGCTCTTCAGCTCAAGGGTAGCGCTCTACCACTTGAGCCATAGCGCCACTTCGGGCATTTTTCTTTTTGCTTATGTGGTGCTGGGAAATCGAACCCAGGGCCTCAGGCATGCAAGGCAAGTGCCCTACCACTGAACCACCTACCCAGCCCCATGAGTACATTTCTTACAAGCATGTTGCCTCCTCCTTTGTTTCCCCTTCCAACCCCTTCCCATCCCCCCTCCACCAAAGTTGTAAAGTTTGTTTTTCCACATAACGACTTGTACATCTCATTGTTGCAATGGGTCCACCTGTATCCCTATTTAAACAATTTGTTTTTCCCTTTCCTCCACAATTATACCAACATGAAATACAGTGAAAGCATGGGCTATACCATTGTTAGAAACAATCCCATGAAAGCAAAAACATTTGAATACTAGTATGGAGGTTTCTCAAAAGAATCTACATAGAACTCCCCTATGACTTAGCAATCCCACTTTTGGGTGTTTACCCAAATGATCACAAACAAGACCATAGTAAAGCTACCAGCACAGCTATGTTTATTGCAGCATTATTTACCATAGTTAAGATATGGAACCAACCCAGATGCCCCTCAGTAGATGAATGGATCAAGAAAATGTGGTATATATACACAATGGAATTCTATGCTTCCATCAGAAAGAATGACATTGCCCCATTTGTTAGGAAATGGAAAGACTTGGAAAAAATTATATTAAGCGAAATAAGCCAGGCCCAAAGAAACATAGGTCCCATGGTTTCTCTTATTTGCAATAACTAGTATATGTATGAGACAAGCAGAAAAGGTCAGATAAGATGATGTTAGGTGAAACAGACCAGTCTTTTATCTAGACTAGAACTCCACATCCTAGAAGAACATCCCCTGGGGCTACTCATTCTATTCCTAGAACCCGGTACTGTCACATTACTGGATAAGTCACGGTTGCCATCTGCTGGTGACTTCTCTAAATTACAGACACAAGGTTCCAGGGTCCATACTAGTTAAGGGTTCCTTAAGAATAGAATCTTAAAGGGAACGAATCACAACTCTCTAAAGATTTATAATGTCCCTCTCCCACAGTATAACCCCTGCTTTCACTGTATTTGATGTTGTTATAATTTGTGGAGGGGAAGGGAAAAAACAAATTGTTTAAATAGGGATACAGGTGGACCCATTGCAACAATGAGATGTACAAGATATTATGTTAAAAAATGAACTTTACAACTTTGGTATGGGGAGGTGGGGGAGAAAGAATGGGAAGGGGTTGGAAGGGGAAACAAAGGAGGAGGCAACAATGCTTGATAAGAAATGTACCCATTACCTTGCTCATATAATTGTAACCCTTCTGTGTGGTATTTTCACAATTAAAAAAAAAGAAAAAGAAAAAAATTACAATGAAAGGCCAGCGAAATTCTCAAGCTTCATGAGAACCAAGAACATCATCCATTATTAAGAGGGAATTTTCACTTAATTGACCCTGTGAACTTACCTCTGTGAAATTCATCTGTATCTCTCTTTCAAGGTACTAAATCCTGCTAAGAACCACTTGATGATGGCTCTTCATCAGATTCATAGGACACAGTGCACTGCAACTCTTCTGGAAGCAGGGAATCAGAATCTGTATCATATTCACATTATTTTCATCATCGTGACTTTCAAGTGTTTTGTGTTTTTATCTTGTAACTTAAAATGTTAATTTTTGATTCTATCCTATAATGCACACGTGTGCATCACACATGTGTGATGCTGTCATTGAAACTGAAGCTCTCAAGGAAGCAGACTGGTTGGAATCGGTGTGGTGAAGAAAAAGTCACAAGACTGGGACTCACTCAAATTAATTTTCTTTTTTTTTTATTTTTTATTTTTTGGGTCCGGTCATGGGGCCTGAACTCTGGGCCTGGGTGCTGTCCCTCAGCTCTTCAGCTCAAGGGTAGCACTCTACCACTTGAGCCACAGTGCCACTTCCGGCTTTTTTCTTTTTGCTTATGTGGTGCTGAGGAATCGAACCCAGGGCCTCATGCATGCAAAGCAAGCGCTCTACCACTGAGCTACCTTCCCAGCCCTCAAGTTAATTTTCTTAAGGTGGTGTTCTCCAATGTTAACCATATTTTGGTACCCATACTATTACTCATATTGCTGTGAGTGATGAGATTTTTTTCCCCTTTATGGTGAAGTTTATATATCTATATAATGCATATGTAATTATACATTTTCTTTGTTCATTTCCTTATGGACACATATATTAGCAAAATAAGACAGGCACAGAAAGATAAACATCATAATCTTAGTCATGTGTTATCAAAAGAGGTGAATTCTCGGAAAAATGTAATGTGGTATTGATATTGGTCAAACTATGCAGCCATTTAGTTGTGTAGGAGAAATAAGTTCAAGAGACTGATTTTCTATGATGACTATTGAAGTAAAACATATTTTATAGTTGAAAATTGCCAATTTAAGTTTTGTACCTTTAAAAAGTGTGTCAAGTTAATAACATGTTATATAGCTTGATTTTTATGTTCTACAATGTTGACACCAGATTGTACACCATAATTACACAGTTTTTATTTGTCAGTTGAAAAGTTCTTCTAACACAAGGGAACGAGAGCTAACAGTCTTTAAAATCTTGCATAAATCAATAAATTGATGCATGATGCTGATGTTAGCGAAATAAATCACTAGGAAACACTCTCTTACCAGAAGTCCACTGTAACTCATACATTCCTGCTTATATTTCCACAAGTAGTTGAAAAAGTGGGCCAAGCAATGGCTTCCAGACAGAGCAGTGGAGTCAACACAACTTTCAAGGATCTTTTTTTCCCCTTTGTAGTTTAGCACTCTGTGTTCAGCTTCTGCTGAGAAAGAGGGAGCCTTTTAAAATATTTTATTATGTATTGGCTCTCAATCTCCTTCTTTTCCAAATTGTAACTATGTATTTTTAATTACAATTGCCACATATTATCATGATATATATATATATATATATATATACTGTATAGTATATATTATATACGGGAATAATATGAAGAAATAAGTATGTTATACCATATATTATATATACTATGGTGTATATGACACAAAATAATATATACTACAGATAATTTAATTAAAAACCTATTAAATATTGTTTGGATAGCTGTGCTGATTATTTTATTACTTTCACAAACAGATTCATATAATCATTTTCATTTTACTCAAGTAAAATTATATCAAGTACTAACCTTTTAAAAACATAATGTAGCAATATATTAGGAACAATCTTAAATTAATAATTCAGATCTATGTTATACATTTTCACAGAAATAGAATATTCCACGAGTATCCTGCTGTTTGTAGTCTTAATAAACAATTTAGAGTAATTAAAGAATATTTTAAAAAGTGAAATCTGCACATTTTAAAACTCTGTGCTTTGGATATTAGAAATTATTATGTAGAAAATATGAATGTATTCATATTACTACTTCTGGAAATAGGATGTTAATATGTAATATGTAAAGTAATACATAGCTTACATAGCAATATCCAAATTATACAGTATTCCAGCATCACTTCCATTTGTAGTTTGCAATTGATGTTGAACACTTTTGAAGTGCCTGTTGCTTGATAATATTTCTTATTTTCTGAATATCCCTTTTATATCCTCTGCCATTTAAGTTTGAAATCTTTGTTTGTTTCAAATAACTTTGTCCCTATATACAGTGCTATATCTTTTGTTCATCACATAACACAAACTATGCTTTTGTCATGATTTTGCCTTTTGATATTACTATTAACATGCCTTTGGACATTTCAGTTTTTGTTTTTACTTAGTTAACTATTTTAATCATTACTTCAGCATCTAACTTTGGTATGCTGTAATAACTTTAAGTCAGGGTAATATTAACATCTGCTTTTTCCTAAGTGCTTTTTTGGTGGGGCCAGAGGGAGTTGGGGCTTGATTTCAGGCCCTGGGTGCTGTCCCCTGAGCACATTGGCTCAAGGCTGGAGTTCTATCACTTAAGCCACAGCACCACTTTCTGCTTTTTGGTACTTAAAGAGGGAAAGAAGGAGAAAAATGAGGGATGGGGCAACAAATTTGACAAGAAATATACTTAATACCTTACTTTTGTAACTGCAACCATTCTGTACATCATCTTGACATTAAAAAAGAAAGTCTTACAGACTACCCTGCCTGGGCTGGCTTTGTACTGTAAGCCTCAGATTTGTCTCCTGAGTAGCTGGGATGATAGGCATGAGCCACTGGCACCTGGTTAGTGCTTTCTTTTTTTAACCAAGAATGCTATTGCATCTACATGTTGTTTTGGTATACATTTAAGGACGGGAATTAACATTTCATGTCTCTCAAACATTGGCTGGGAAGCCACAGAAAAGACAGTCGAAAGCAAAGATTCTGGAAGGTTTCCTCCATGAAGTCCTGACTTCAGAGTGGCCAGAGTTGGGATGTAGTGAGCAGACAGAGGCAGCTCAACACGCGTGGGCCCGAGGAACACTCATTCACTCTGGGGCCTTCCCCATTCCTCTGCCATTTCGTATAGGAAGACTTACTATGGCCGCACTAGAGCCTGGCTTCGGGGCACTGGCCAATATTGAAATGAGCAAACTAAGGGCAGACATGTCCCCAAGGCAACAGTTCTGTAGCAGAAATGTGAGCGGGAAGCCTGGCTGGGGTGCAGATGAAGGGCTTGGAAATGGACGCCCTGGTGAGTGGTCGGATCTGCTCAAAGCCGTGCACCAGGATATGATTAGATTCTTAAAGCATAGGGAGACCACAAGGGAACTTGTTGAGATGAAATATTTTCAGCAGCGTTAGTCATCATTATCATCATCATCATCATTGTCATTATTTACTAGGGGAAAAAAAAGGCAGGAGACAATGTGACAAAGCTGGTGTCTGAGAACCACTGTATCATTGAACAAAGGAGAGGATATCTACATTTTCTGATCCTGCCAGGTGGGCGGAGCATTCCAGTTTTGACTTGCCTTTTTAAGTTTCACTTTTTATTGTCTTTTAAAATTTATCTTTACGATCCTCAAATAATTGCACGAAGGGATTTCATTTCAAGGTATGAATTTGTGAGTACAGTATATCTTGATTAGTGTCACCCCCTTCCATCAGTGTTTTAAAGAGGTTGAACATTCATCAGCTCCTCGGTTTAGTTCCCTCTGATGTTTCAGAGTGATTTGCCTCCATCCTTCTTACCCAGGTTCTTAAAAGTCCCAGTGAGTAAGAAAACTCAACCTGGAAGGACCGTATTTGGATACGTGGTGAGGGAGGTGCAGCTAATACTAACAGCTATTATTAGTAATAATTACAGCTATAGCCATGTGTATGGAACACTTGCTATACTCTGAATTAATGTTCCATATACTCTACGTGAGTAATGTCCTTATTCCTAACAGCTCAGCACCCCAGCCAAGGAATCTGCTGTCTGCAGTTAGTTGCAGGGCTAGGGAAAGAAGTGATGGAGGTATTTTTTGGAAGGAATTTCCTATATATGGATCCAAGACTACCATGGAGCCAGCGCAGCCCTGTTACAAGTCAAAGCATCACCATCCCTGTAGAAATATAGGATCTTGTTTCTGGCCTAGCCTTGTAGTTATCTCTAACTTGCACTCATTATTCAGAATAATGTCTAAATAGCCTTGTGCCAGTGGCTCATGCCTGTAGTTCTAGGTGCTCAGGAGGCTACTGAGGAAGCGGAGATCTGGAGATTAAGGTTCCAAGCCAGCCTGAGCAGACAAATATGAGAGACTCTTAACTTCAATTAACTACCAAAATGCCAGAAGTAGAGCTGTGGCTTAAGTGCTAACCTTTAGAGCAGAAACTCAGGGAATAGTGCAAAGACTTCAGGACACATACTCTCTCTCTCTCTCTCTCTCTCTCTCTGTCTGTCTTTGTCTCTCTCTGTCTCTGTCTCTCTGTCTCTCTCTCTGTCTCTCTCTCTCTCTCATGTGTGGCCATGAGGGTATACTATTGAGGTGGGCATAATTATATCTTCTCCAAATTTCACCAAAGAAAATGTTCATATTTTTACCCATTTTTCTTTTTTGTGTTCTTTTTTTCTTTTTCTTTTCTTTTTTTGGGGTACTGGGGATCGAACCCAGGATGTTGCATTTGCTTTGCCACTGACCTATATCCCAGACCATATTTTTACCCATTTTTCTTTACCTTAAATTTTATTTTCCCCATCAGGACTCATCTTTCTTCTTCCTGAAAAAAAGCAAACACAAAGCTTTTTCTGCAATCCTCCATCTTAACTTTGAAACATCTGCTGATATAAAAGGGAGATGTGCTACAGAATGGGAGTATTCTAAAATATTAATTCCAGTATAATCCAGGGCAAGATAGTGAACTTGATCCCATATAAATTTGGGAAAGAATGCTGAGATTTTCTTTAATGAGAGTAGTTTTAGAGTGTTAGGACAGCTCATGTGACTCTTGGAGGAGTCACATTCTTGCACTTTTTCTGGGGATACAAATTGACCCCTAAAGAAGGTAAGACAGAATGTTTTTTAATGGTGTCTTGGGTTAGCTAGACAAATTAAAAGACAGATTTAAGGTTTGTGTTCTCCTTAATTCTACTTTTAATGGAGGCCTAAAATGTACCTTTAAATAGAGTTAAGCTTGAGCCAGAATAAATGGTCATGCCATCTTTTAAGAGGTACAGGAACAACAACAGCAACATTTGAGTTCCTTTGCTGTTTTACACTATCATAATCTTAGGTACAGATTTTTGAAATAATATTTTATATTCCAGGAGTAGATTTTTTATCCAATGATTAGGCCTTTAAAAATTTCAGCCGTTTTCCTCTTAAATCTCTTAAGGTCAAAAATGATGAATAAATCCATTCTTGATAGACTGAAAGATTTTAGCTTCAGAGAATTGTCAGTAGACTTCAAATTGGAGCGGCCTTTCAATTCTGTTACTTGCAAGTTATTGATAAATTTGCACACTGCTGCCTACAGTCCTAATGAATATATTCATGGACCACAGGCCATGGTTTAATGTGTAGAAAAATCTAAAATATGATTTTTATAAAAATTTAAATAGAGTTGGAAATGTTTGTGACTATTTAAGGAAAATCTGAAAAATACATATGGGGTGGGGGGAGAATAATGAAAGGGGTGTAAAGATGCATTTTCTTTGTAAACTGATTTGCTGAATGGTAATTCCTTTGCATAACCACTTAAAGATTCTAAAATTACAATTGAATAAAAAAGAAAAAATTAAAAATATGTGCTATTATACTCCTAATTCTGGATTACATGCACAAAATATAAATAATAGATGATAAACCACAAAGGTTGTTAATAGACCATTTTATGTAAGCCATCTTTACGAATGCTAATCACAATACAAATGAAGTGTTTATAAAAATTAAGAGCTTTAGCTGATTAAATTCTAACCTTTACACTGACAGGAAAGCTAGAAGAATTATAAACTACGGATATCTCAGGAATTAATAAACTGAAAGTTAGATAATAACTCATAGGATGAGGGTAGAAAACTTTCACAATTTAATGATCACTTATGTAGTCCAGAGTTCAACTGGAAATTTTATTTTTCTTTTCAGTAAATGAATCACTATTTACAAAATGTCCAATTCAGACCTTGTACTCAAGGGGAAAAAACAGAGCACGTGCTTTCCTGAAACTAAAACTTAATTGAAGATCTTATTTTTTTATTATTAAAGTGGGCAACTCAGATTTAATTGTTCTGAAGCTCTGTTCAAAATGGTGAGTGGCCAGTTCCAGTGGCCTACGCCTGTAATCCTAATACCTCATAAGCCTGAAATCTGGAGATCTCGGTTCAAAGCCAGTCCAAGCAGGAAAGTCCATGAGACACTTATCTCCAATTAACCATCAGAAAACTGGAACTGGCTCAAAGTAGTAGAGCAGTGACCTTGGGCAAAAAGGCTTAGGGACAGTGCCCAGGCCCTGAGTTCAAGCTCAATGACTGACCCCCCCCAAAAAAAAATGGAGAGTGAATTTATGGCCAAGGTTTTTAATAAATACCTAGGATTGAGATAAGATATTTGTGGATCCTCCATAAATATTTCTTGGAATGGTAATATTGAATATAATATCCATAACAAAGTGATTCTAATTGCAGAATGCTTTATTAAGAGAATCATAACCAGAGGAGTATATATATATTACATTCACAGAGAGCAAGGGCCCATCTGGACCCAAAGGGATGAATATACATACTGTGAGTGATAAATGAAGTGACATAATTTTTTAAGATAGTATTTTCATTAGCATATATTAATTGTATAAAGTAATGGATTTTATTGTGGACCATAGGCACTTCTTTTTTCATTGTTCAAAAAGGGAACAAAGGCTTTTTAGAACACCATTAAAGCTAAAATGGCACATAGCTCCACAAAATAGTGTACTGCTACAGTTGATGCTGCGTTGTTTCCATACAGTGTTAGGGACTGGCTTTTATGGGGTTACTTGGGTGTTTTGTTTCTGTTGGTGCTGGTGATCGTGGGGCTTGAACTCTGGGCCTCGACACTGTCCCTTAGCTCTTCAGCTCAAGGCCAGAGCTCTACCTCTTGAGCCAAGCACCACTTCCAGTTTTCTGGTAGTTAATTGGAGATAAGAGTCTCAAAGACTTTCCTGCCGGGGCTGGCTTTGAACTGCCATCCTCAGATTCAGCTTCCTGAGTAGTTAGGATTACAGGCGTGAGCCACTGGCACCTGGCTCTGGGATTTTTTTTTCTAGCTATCTGTTCCTTTTTCATGGGCTTTTTGCCAATTGCTTATTTTTTTTCTTGGAGCAAGGTTCAAATTATGCACACACAGCAATGATTTACCAGGTTGGCTTTTATCCCCACATTTCATCTGGCTCACTTCAGGTATTTGGTTAGCCTCCCATTCTACAGGGCCCTGAATATTTCCCTATATATCATGTGTCCTCAAGGGAGACAACATTTCCCCGTATTTCCCCCTGACAAAACAAAGAAACCAGTGTTGGTTTGGGTGGGGGTCAATCTCTCATCCTAGCTAGCGTCTTCTCTCTTCACAGGGTCATAGAGATGCCCTTGCTCATGTATTTTTTTTTTTTTTTTTGGTTCTGGCTGAGGATTATGGAGAACTCTGTTGAGACAAGGCAGGATCCAATGGAATATTGGGACAGAATTGTATCGAAGCCTGGTCCAGAGGACTAAGAGGCCCTGAAGGGGAAGACAAGGCATGGAGCTGGTGCTGTAGTATCACCTGGAGCTTTGTACAGTGTCATCAAGGCTCCTTCCATGGGGCAGAATTAATTCTTCCACTGGGCAGAGATGATATCCTCCAAGGCATTAATAAGGGAGTTTGAAAGCAAAGGTGTGCTCAGGGACCACATGCAGATTGGAAACTGGGCTTGAAATGGAGAGCTAGACTCTTCACTCTTGTGGAATTCAGGAGGCTAGACTCTCTCCCCCCCCCCCAGTTTCAGAGAATTACATATTTCTACTGAAGAGTCTATACAAGCCTCTAGCCCTTTACCTGTGAGGGCCAGGAGTTTGCAATGCCCAAGAGGAGTATGCTTTTGGACCTCACCTAGTAGTTGCACAGACCAGAGACCTGCACTTGCTTCCAAGTCTGAGTGCAGGGAAGTACCACCAAAAGTCCTGCTATGAAAATGAGGGAATTCCTCCCATCTTGCCATCTGGGCCACAATTTTGCCATGGAGTCTTTGTAGTTATGGGTTGGTAAAAGAATTTTCCTAGACAGAGGAAAGGTTTGTTAGAACACCATTAAAAATACAAAAAGGTAGGTTGTTAGGCAAAAGATTGCTGTTGGCTGTTACTGCCAGATATGTTTTCTCTCTTTCTTTTCTTTTCTTTTTGAGATACCTCTGTACTGATTTCCAGCATAGCTGGACTAATCTGCCTTCCTGCCAATAGCATACAGGGCCCCTTTACCCCTGTTTCCTCCCTAGCAAGGGAGTTTATGAACTTTTTGAGCTCTTTATGTATATATATGTGCGTGCATATATATATATATATATATATATATATATATATATGTCTACTTTTGGATAATAATCCCCTGTTGGATCAATAGCTGGCAAATTTTCTCTCACTCTCAAGACTGTTTCAGTTCACATAATTCTTTTCCTTGCTGTGCTGAAGCTTTTTAATTTGATGCAATCCCATTTGTCAATTCTTGCTCTTATTTCCTGAGCCATCAGAGTTCTATGCAGAAACTTACAGCCTTTGCCTATATCTTGAAGTGCTTTCCATGTTTTTCTCTAGTAGTTTTATAGCTTTGGATCTTACGTTAAGGTCTTTTATCCATTTCATACTGATTTTTGCAAAGGGCAGATAGGAATCTGGTTTGAATCTTCTTCTTTTTCAGCATCATGTCTTAAGGAGGCTATCTGGCTTACAGGAATTTGATGTGGAAACACTAAATCAGTGGGTTTCTATTAGCCAACCTATTAGAATTATTAATGGGAAATTAACCAACTGGGAACCATGATAAGTGATCATTATAACTGCCACATTGAATTCCACCACATCCTAGGAGACATGGAGGAGACATCCTAGGAGACTCGCTTGCCAATCAAGTCATTATTTCATGGATCCAACTCAGTAAAGGTCATATAAATCATTTATTTGTCCTTTATGGTTTCCTCTTTGCTACATCTTGAAGTGGGTTAATTATCTCCACATCTGGAGCTATACTAACAGATATCAACATAAACTTACAATTCACTTTTGATTTTGAGAAGCAGGACTATGACTTCCAACGGGTCAGATGAGTTACATATAGGTATGATGCTGGGAATATGTGGGCCAAGATAAATTACGAGAAGAAAACTTAAAATGGGGATATGGTTTTCCATGTTAATTGACTTGTTGACTTGTTATTGGTTTTTCTTCATTTAGAAAGGAGTATTACAATGATATATTCTTGCTAAGATTTATCTAATACTCTCCCAAGTCTGTCATCTGATTCAAATTCAGCTGTTTACATTTCAGAGATTCTTTTTGTTGTTGTTGGTGTTGCTTAAACTCAAGGCCTGGGCTCTGTCCCTGAGCCTTTTTGTGCTCAAGGCTAGCTCCAACATTTAGCCACAGTGCCACTTCTGGCTTTTTCTAGGTAGTTTATTAAGAGTCTCACAGACTTTTCTGCCTGGGATGGCTTCAAATCACAGTCCTCAGGTCTCAGCCTCCTGACTAGCTAGGATTTCAGATGTGAGCCACAAGCACCCAGCTCATTTCAGAGATTCTTAAGAAGGCACTTGCAACCTGAAGTGTTGTTTGTTGTTTTCTCAAAATAAAAATACTTCAATGATATATCAATTTTTACCCTATTGTAAGTATTGTTATTTACAGATATATAAATGTTTGAAGCATGCGTTGACAGTGCCCATCATCTCAGAAATGATGGAGTTATCTGTGAGTTTTTATTGCTCTAACTTTGTATGTTCTACAATCTTGTTCTTCTCTTTTCTGTGGAAATCTGGGGATGATAATTGTATCAATTTTAATTCCATTGAGATCCCTGTTCATTGGGTGATTAGATGACATGTAACACCCTTTTCAATGTCTCCCCAAGAAAAAAATAACAGGCTGCTGTTACTGATATTGTTGTTGTTGGTGGTGGTGGTAGTGGTGGTGTGTGTGTGTGAGTGTGCTGTTACCTGGGCTTGGGCCTGGGACCTGGGTGCTTTCCCTTAGCTTTCTTATACAAGGTCGATGCTCTTCTACCACTTGAGCCATGGCTCCTCTTCTGAAATGCTTAATTGAATAAATGGAAATATAACATGCTTAGTTAAATTTAGATTTCAGGTAAACAACAAACACATTTTTAGTCTGTTAAACAACTGTGTTCTGTATTTTATCATGGCCTACAGATTTTGATTTATTTGGTTGAGGCGAAGTCTAGTCATTGGTGTTTTCATAGGGTCCCCAGGTGAATTCAAGTTGAGATTCACCACTGGCTAGATGGACAGGGTTGATAAATTGTACTGTGCGTAGCAATGTCCAGCAGTACCTGGGAAGGTGCAGTTTCCAGACTCTGTCCACTAGGAGAGGTGACAGCTTTAACTAGCATCTTATTCATTTGTGGTTGCAGAGGATTTGTGGCCACATGGACTGACACTCTCTTAGAGCATATTAGCAAGCCCTGCTGCGCTCTCCCTTCCTCCTTCCTCCTTTCCGCCCTCCTGCTCTCCCTCTTCCTGCTCCTTCTTTCCCCTCTGTTCTCTGTCCCCCGCCCCTTCCTCCTTTCCTTCCTCTTTCCTGCCCTCCCCATCTTGCCTCCCTCTCCCTCCCTCTCTCCTTGTCCACCCTTCCTTCATCCCTTCTTCCTTTCCTTCCTCCTCCTCCTTTTTCCTTCTCCCCTCTCTCCTGTCTCCTTCCTCCTTAGCTCTCTCCCTTTTCCTTCCATCCCCCTTTTCCTTCCTTCCTCTTTCCCTCTCTCCCTCTCTCTCTCAGCATTATGCTGTTTTTGTTATTGCAAGTCTCAGAATAATAAGTCCTAGAACACAGAATAATACACTAGTTGAGAATGAACCTCATGTTCATATATATTTTAGTATTTGAGTATATTATACATAATTATAAATTATATAGTGTATGTATATAATTATCTGTCATATATGAATTTTATTAATGTGTATTAAATATCAATAAAATATATGTGCATTATATATTATGTAATATATAATACATATATAATAGTACACATATATTACATAATATGTGTTATATTTTATATATAATATAATTTAATATATGAATCTGTACAAACATGAATACATACAAATTTAATATATGAATATATGTAAACATAAGAATATATGTTTTACATACTAATATATGAAAATCAATGATATTAGGCTAGGAAGTTTATTTTCAGATGAATATTAAAAATGAATATGGGCTATGTTCTATCAGTTGCTGTCATTTCTTGTGTAACAAAGCAAAGCTGTACATCTTCTGAATTGGAAGGTGTAATGTTGTGGTAATAACATGTTAACCTTAAGAGCTCCACTTCCCTAATCTTCAGTACTGGAGGAAGTGACTTAGGTGACACTAACATGGGGACCTGACACATGGGGAGTAGTTGTAAACTCATGCTGAGCAAAACGTGTCTATGAAAATGCAGTCTACAAGGTTCATAGGCTGATTTTTCTCCCAAACATTGTATGCCGGGAACAATAATGTAGATAATTAACACTGCTAGTGCTGAGGGCTGTTTTATTCATTTCTCTTGTAGTTTCAGTAATAAAGAGAGCAAAGACATTCTGTCTTATTTTAGCCTCTTGGTTTTGGTGATTTCTGAATTCTGGATCGATATTTTTCCTAAGACTTGAAAAAAATCCAAGGAAATAACTAGTGTGCTTTTTTTCAAGTGCTATTTAAATGGATGGAAATCTATACTGCTGTTAATGATCCAAAGTAACTCCTTACTGGTGTGATTATCTCTCATAATCTATCAAAGCACTGTGGATTAGCCACGAGGCCTATTTTGTATTAGGAAACATTTCCTATGCCATCACTGACACCCGCCCCCTACCCCTCAGTCCATTTCCATTGTTCTTTTTGTTGTTGGTGGTAGTGGTTGTGGGGCTTGAACTGGGGAGCCTGGGCGCTGTCCCTGAGCCTCTTTCTGCTCAAGGCTAGCACTCGACTGCTTGAACCACCCTGCCACTTCTGGATTTTGAGCAGGTAGTTGGAGATAGGAGTCTCATGGACTTTTCTGCCAGGGCTGTCTTTGAACCATGATCCTCAGATCTCAGCCTTCTGAGTAGCTAGGATTACAGGCATGAGCCACCAGTGCCTGGCATCCATTGTTCTTTTAGGTGGAATGCTCTTAGCTGTGCTTGCTCTGTGTGTTCCACTTTGGAAATAATTTAGAGCTGCATAGAACTGATTAAGCAAAACAGACTATTATTTTTTAAAATTATTACTAACAGTTACTAACTAGCTAGTTGGATCAACCTGTCTACATGATGATATTGTGTGTCTTGTAACTTGGATTCTAGAAAGCTCTC
Organism: Dipodomys ordii; assembly: GCF_000151885.1. NCBI lineage: Eukaryota > Metazoa > Chordata > Mammalia > Rodentia > Heteromyidae > Dipodomys > Dipodomys ordii. The sequence continues at coordinate 2,512,251 of NW_012267264.1, forward strand.
TTGTAGATACTAGTAATCGGATTCAGACAGCTCTTTCCAGTGGTCACAGTGACCTCACATACATTTTAAAATTCATTTGTATGAAGAATGTTACAGGTATGCAGGGCAGAGGTAATTATTAATCCCATTTTCCGCATCAGAAGAGCCAGTTTAGAGTTCTAAGTGGCACTTCCTGATCCCTTAGTAAATTCTGGGATTTTCCCTTAAAACGTAGACCTTCTGACCCACAGTACCTTTTTCACTCGATCATGACTCTTTCTTATTAAGAACAGACCAAACCAAGCAAAATAAATGAAACAACTGTTGCCAAGGAAACCATTACTATTTTTTTAAACTATTGATCAGAAAGCAAGGAAAAAGGACTTTAAAAAAGATCACAAGTAGAAAACAATAAACAATCAGGGAAAGAGTTGAAAGTAAGTTGATGAAAAAATTTTCACCCAAAAAGCACTTGAGTGCAATCATGTTTCAAACACCCTTGCAATTTTCTCCTGTTTCTGGGAGGGAGAGGAAGGCACAAAGGGATTAGCAAAATCAGTGAAGAGTCTTCTGTGGTTTAAAGTATATTTCATGGATGACTCTCATGTAAATTCATTGGTATGGATGAGGGAAGAAATGCTCACGTCTGCAGCTATGGGAGAGGGGCTGTGAGGGCCAGAGCAGAAGTGAACATGCTCCGGGGCCAGTCTGCATTTGATGAATGGCCAGTGTTGTCCAGAGTTGTCACAACGTTCAGCAACTCCTGTTTCCTACTGTCACTGAAACAGTTCTGGCAAATTAAATGCAATATTCATGTCAGAGATGCAAAAAGAAAAAAAAAGCCCCCGATAACCTCCATAGAAGACTTGTTGCTTTTCATGGAAAAGTTGGCTTTACTTCCTAGAACTGTATATATATTGAAATAGAGGTTTTTCAATGGCTTGAATTGTGGTTGTAAAGTTTGGGGTTAAGAGATAAGCCAAAGAGTAATTTAGAGGAATAGCACCCAATTGCTTATTTTTTTTAAGCCAGTGCCTTCAAATTAAAGGGTGCCTTAGAATCATTTCACTGACATCCAGATTTCTTTAGTGGTACTCGTGTGGGACTTGAGGATTTACTTCATGTTTCCTGGCAGAGGAGATGCTCCTGTTGCTGGTTCTGGGACCACAGGTGAACCCCTGGCTTGATGACTTTGATAACTTCGTGTTTCAATCAACAGGGGACACTGGTCCACTTACTAGAGAGTTCCCTGATATTCCATGAAGGAAGCCTTCTGTCCAGAAGCAGAGGGGACATTCAGGACTGGAGCAACCTGTGACCCTTCTAGATGTTTCTGAGGAATGTCCTGGGTCCATCCACCTGCTTGCCACAGTATGGTCTGCTAGATACTGGGATCATAGCATTGCTTTTCTTCTACCACAAGGCTTTCAAATCACACCTCTGGGAAAAACTGCACTTGTTACATATGAATTTTCTTTGCCAGGATGTTTACAAATCCAGGCTCTACCTGTTTCTCAGGCATATTCAGCCTGGCCAAGCTCACATCCTGAGGAGGAGGAAGGGAGAATGCTCAGGTGTGCATGATCCACAGCTGCTCCCCTCTCTTCACCCTTCCAGAAAACCTGTTTCCCTGCAATTACATGTTAATTTCAGGATAATGATTAATAGCCTGATTAAAATGAATGTTTATCTTTTTTAGAGGTGCATTTTATTTTTATGGAATTTGGTTAATCACTCCTATGATTCTTATACTCAAACAGTGTGCCCAAGAGGCTATTTTTACCTGATGGCAACAAATCATAATTATGAGCAAAATGCTCTGGGAGAGCTTTGGAGGCCTGTGCTTTTGAGCATGGTCCTGTGTGCTGGTAAGCTGCATTCCCAGGCAGATTCTCCTTCAGAGCGCCAGAGCAAGGAGAACAGAGAATGCCTTTTCCTCCTTTCTTTACTTGACTGTGTGCAGAACTCATGGGTGAGTCACCACCTTCAGTTGGCAGCCACCCTGGAATAGCAGGACTTCAGAGCAGCCAGTCTGGGAAAGATGCCTCATGTGAAATAATCCAGACAATGCTTTGCATTTAAAGTATGAATATAGAGCATAAGATAGAAAGATAATAGCAACTCTGAAAAAAAGGATTGTGTGGTGAAAGAAATGTAGTACTAAGTGAAGAGATTTAATTATATAAGCATAGCGTCTCAGCTAAGTACTTTTTTTTATAAAAGTAAGAGAATAGTTATACAATGTTTTTAAGAACTATCTACTATGAATAGCTTTTTTTTTCTTCTCCCCTTTGTATCCATTCCTCTCCCTTCTCTTCTCCTCTTCCTTCCCTTCTTCTTTCCTATTTGCCTGGTCCAGTCACTGAGCGTGTAAGGTATACACATTATGACACAATGGGTGGAGTCAATATCTACATTAGTAAACTAGATAGTGTATGTTTGGATGAAAATAGACTCCAAAAGATGCTTAGACCCCATTTAGGATTCTAGCCCTGCCATTTGTCAGATGGTCCCAAAGAGCCCAGAAGACTGTCACCTTTTCTTTCTTTCTTACTCTCCCACAGGAAAAGTATATTGAGACATTTTGCAGTGTATCAAGGGAAGGGCACCAGATGACATCCATAACAGATGATTGTAGTGTCAGCCTTATGCTGCTGCCTGTGCAGCTGCAAGGGCTTCCTGTTTACATCTCCGTTTTATGGGGCCTCGCTGTGGGTCTCTGTCATTCACCTTCACCTGTCTGGACTCTGCACTGTTCTTACCATATGTTCCTCTTACTATCATCACAGCTTTGCCTCCAGAGGTGGTCTCTGGTTTGGCAAATACCTCTTTGCCCTCTGAGCCTTGGCATAGCCATTGGGAAATAACTTACTCATCAGCAGTACTTAGGCCACAATGAGAAAAATCACCTTTCAAGTAAAAGGCTATTGGCTGATATAGCAATAGGAACAATTACTAATGCAAAACTACATGTCCAACAACTAAAAATGTTAACACAAAATGGGTACATATTTTTGTGTTTTTATGAAGGTACATAAATGCAAAATTCTCCTTAGGAAGTAGAGTAGGTCTGTATCTATTAAGTGAAAGGAAATTTCAGTACACTTCTCATTCCAGTAATAGGCTTGATTTTTTTATTTTTTTTTATTTTTTTTTAATTTAATTTTATTTTATTTGTGAACAAACTGTACAGAGGGGTTACAATTGCATGGGCAGGATAATGCGTACATTTCTTACCAAGCATTGCAGCCTCCTCCTTTGTTTACCCTTCCCATCCCTT